>NC_134691.1:318543502-318708502 GCF_050947455.1 Rhinoderma darwinii
GCTTCGTTTCAGTTCAGCTTTTTCCAGTGGACGGATTCAATAAAAAGCCTATGAGCCCGCACACCGCTACATCGGCTTTCCAGAAAGAGCCGAACAGAAACATAGCGGCTCAGCACTCACACGAGCGGTAGTTACGCCACTGCTTTAAATAAATACTTGTATTCCCCATGAACTAACAATTCTGGAACATTTTTTCTTAGGACTCTGCGTTGTGCTATTCCTCTGTTATTCCTCCCAGAAACGTATAAATAAATTGACAACTGGGCGTTACTATTCCACTAGTCAATGTGTGTTGCTACACAATCTCCCTTTGTCATCAATGATTGGACATTGTCAGTCTGTGTAGGGACACACCCCTAACTGGTAACACAAAGTTTTCAATTTATTCATACATGTGTAGGAGGAATAACAGAGGAACGGCACAACATAAAGTTCTAAAAAAAAGATGCTGCAGAAATTTTATTTCATGGGAAATACTATTATTTACTAAAACATACATGTCAGGTGAGGTGAGGCAATGATGTCACTGACATCATTGCAAGTATGCATGTCAAACGAAAAAAAAAAAGAACTGCAAAATTACGAGATAACTGAAAACTTTTCAGCATAAAAAGGAGTGAGTGGAGCAGGGTGGCAAACGTTATTTGATTTATGGTTTATATTTCTTTGAAGAATAACACCTCTTGCACACGACCGAGTTCGAGCCGTGAAAAACAGTCCGTGTGTCGGCCGACTTGCCTGGCCCGACCGTGGTACAGGTGAATGGGACTCCTGGAATCACAGACATTTTATGACGCTAGGAGTCCCCGCCTACCCACGGGACTGCGGTTCCATAATGTATCATTTTGTTTAGTATGGAACAGCAGTAAAAAAGTAGCACATTTTGGCGCACGCTTGTCTTGCACAAAAATGTCGCACTTTTTCTACTTTTATGGTGCAGCTGGCAATTTTTTAAAAGGCGACAGCGCTTAGCAATAGGGGCGGGGCCAACTGTGGCACAACTAATTTACTACAGTTTATGCCAGGAAGTGGCGTAAATTATGGCGCAAAACTATGCAAACCCATAGCTGGCGTAGATTTGACTTTCTGGCGCACAGATGGCCAGAGATGCGCCTAATTTATTAAGAGGCATGCGCTTCGTAGTAAATTAAGCGCATTCTAAACGCCAGTCTTGATATGTTCTCCTCAATGTCTAGAGCTAGCTATTTCCATTTTTAGGAAGGTTGTGTGACAACCAGTATGGCCGCCATTACTGCTCGTCACATAGACTTCCCAGACTCCCAAGACATAGGAGTGGAAACGTATCATTATATTATAAACTTGTACTTCAGGAAAGCTGGGTCGCAATCTGCATGGGGGATGTAGTGGCTACCATATTGATTGTCACCCAGCTTTCCCAGAAGAACCTGAATGAAATTTTTACCAACTTAGGGCAGATACAGACGGACGTTGCGTTTTTGCGTGTGCAAACAACGCGGCGTTTTGCGCGTGCAAAAACCATTTGACAGCTGCGTGTGTCATCCGTGTATGATGCGCGGCTGCGTGATTTTCGCGCAGCCGCCATCATAGAGATGAGGCTAGTCGACGCCCGTCACTGTCCAAGGTGCTGAAAGAGCTAACTCTTTCAGCACCCTCGACAGTGAATGCCGAACACAATATCGAAAAACCTGTTGAAAAAAAAGAAAAAGTTCGTACTTACCGAGAACTTCCCGGCCGTTGCCTTGGTGACGCGTCCTTGGTGACATCGGGCCCCACCTCCCTGGATGACGCGCCAGTCCATGTGACCGCTGCAGCCTGTGCTTGGCCTGTGATTGGCTGGAGCTGTCACTTGGACTGAATTGTCATCCCGGGAGGTCAGACTGGAGGAAGAAGCCGGGAGTTATCGGTAAGTCAGAACTTCGTTTTTTTTTCTACAGGTTCATGTATATTGGGATCGGTAGTCACTGTCCATGGTGCTGAAACAGTTTAACTCTTTCAGCACCATGGACAGTGACTATCTCCTGACGTCGCGTACCGATAATTTTTTTGCCGGGTTCGGCCAAAACGAGTTCGGCCGAACCCGGTGAAGTTCGGTTCGCTTGTCCGGCTTCGCTCATCGCAAAGACACTCCGTTTGGATGTTCGGAAACAGAAAAGCACGTGGTGCTTTTCTGTTTACATTCATCCTTTTGACAGCTGGTGCGCTGTTTCAGTCGGTTCGCACGGAAGTGCTTCCGTGCAACCTGCGTGGTTTTCACGCACCCATTGACTTCAATGGGTGCGTGATGCGCGAAATACGCAGAGTTATTGAACCTGTCGCGCTTTTTGCGCAGCAGACAAACGCTGCGCAAAAAGCACGGACTGTCTGTACTGCCCCATAGACTTGTATTGGTCCATGCGTGCCGCGTGAAAACCACGCGGCCCGCACGGACCGAATACACGCTTGTGTGAATCCCCCCTTAAAGCAGTAAAAAAAAAAGAGGTTTGCTTTTTCCCGAAACAGCGACACTCTTGCCAATGTATCCTGTATTGCAGCTCAGCACTGTTCAGTTTAGCTATATGAGCTATTAGACAATTTCAGTGGTCTTTTTCTGCTTCAGGAAGAAACCCCAAAGCATATTCCTACATATCTATCTATCTATGCTAAATATAATCATAGTTATAATTATACTGTGTGAGTCTCTAATAGAGTCCTGGCCAGTCTAATTTTCCATACCAATACCCATCCCATGACCAAAACCTGACATAAAACCTGCAGTCACCCATACCTCTACTCATATCCATGCTGGGTGACCTACAATCAGGTGCAGGACTCTAGGGTCTGGTATCGGCTGCACTATTATAATGTACCAAACAGTGGCTGTGAAATTATCATTGTTTTCTATGTCATGAACAGCTCAAATCACAGGGTCTATACCAGGGGTGCACATACTTTTTTTGGCCTTTCACTTCAACAGGGCTAAGTTGTAATATGCGACACAGCCTGTGGACTAGAGTGGCGCTATTTTTGGTCATCTCATAGAACCCATATAAATATTGTGTGACCCAATGTATCCTACCTCAATACCCCATGGCATTGTAGGCAACACAAGCAAAAACAACACAAGTAGCCCGAGCCTAAATGTTGTAGCTGGTACTATATCAAGGTCTTGATTCTGCCCATCTTTTGGGTCCATGCCTAGAATTAGATAAAATGGGATATATCCATTGTGCATTATAATTGCCCTTCTACTGTAGGCCACACAAAGAGGCATTGTGGACCACATGTGGCCCCTGGCCCACACATTTTGCTAGTCCCGTCTTCATTTCTAAGATCTCAAATCCAGATGGGCTCCCCCCTCATCCCTCAGTAATTGAAGCATGATATTTTCAATTTGATAATAAAAATCAGTCACAAGCAAAATATCTACAGTAATTTGACAAACAAAATTTTGGAAAAATTGAACATAAAACATTTTGACCCGTTTGATTTAAAAAATACAGAGTTGCAAAAAAACATTATACTACATCAGTTTACATTTTCTGATGAAAGTTTTCTGACATCTCCCCTCCCTCCAAAAAAGATTTAGGTTGAAATAATGAGGCATGTGCACAGAGTTTTTTTTATTCTCCCTCTAGATTTCCTCTTAGGGTATGTTCACACGACAGAGCAAAATACATCTGAAATTACGGAGCTGTTTTCAGGAGAAAATGTCATACATTTTTGCATGTACTCGCGTTTTCCGCGACGTCTTTTACGGAATTGGAGCTGTTCATTGGAGTCAATGAAAAACGGCTCCAAATACGCCCCAAGAAGTGTCCTGCACTTTTTTGATGCGGGCGTAATTTTACGCGCCGTCTTTTGACAGCGACGCGTAAAATTACACCTTGTCTGCACAGAACATCGTAAAACCCATTGCAAGCAATGGGCAGATGTTTGCAGACTTATTGGAGCCGTCTTTTCGGGCGTAATTCTAGGCATAAAGCGCCTCCATTACGTCTGAAAATTGGTCGTGTGCACATACCCTTAGGCTGGGTTCACACGAGCATGTTACGTCCGTAATGGACCGAACACAGTGCAGGGAGCCGGGCTCCTAGCATCATAGTTATGTACGACGCTAGGAGTCCCTGCCTCTCCTTGGAACTACTGTCCCGTACTGAAAACATGATTACAGTACGGGACAGTTGTCCCGCAGCGAGGCAGGGACTCCTAGCGTCGTGCATAACTATGATGCTAGGAGCCCGGCTCCCTGCAGTGTGTTCGGTCCGGGACTTGTGGCCGAAATACGTTCCGTCCATTACGGACGTAACATGCTCGTGTGAACCCAGCCTTATACTTCAAACACAAACTGATAGGTCAGCTGGCTTCCTATACAATAAGCTATAGAGTCTGTATATATACACGAGATATCCCTGTGGGCAGGGATAGGCGTGAGTGAATGTATTCTGTGTACAGCGCTGTGGAATAAGTTGGCACCATATAAATCTATATAACCCTTGTTAGAGCCGTTATAGATCTATGGTGGTGCTCATTTTTGGGACATTATTTATGGTGAAGCAGCACACAAAAACAATTCTCATGCCTTGAACCTTGGTCATGTCCAATGTCCTATAAGCCAGACGAGTCATTGAATGGAAAGCTGTGCTAGACACTCCTCCAGCCGTGGTGATAGACTCTATTCAGTGGCAGAGCAGCTTTTGGTAAGGTATTGTTCTCCGGCCCCCCTCAGTGCTGGAGGGTCTTGTATGCGCCGCTCTGTTAATCCGCTCTGTGTTTCGGGAGGCTGCAATGCATTTATATGTTAATGCAGAATTTCTAATTCAGCGGTTCATGTAGTTGTGATGAAATGATCGGTCAGGAGCACCAGCTTGTCAGGTCTGTTCCAGGAGTTGTACCGCCCTTGTTTTAATGCTACACTTTCTAATCCACCAACTTTTAAAAAAATAAAAAATAAAAGTTTTGTTCTGGTTGATATGACATAGTCCTAGTGAGATAATTTTAATTTTCTTATAAAAAGGGTTCTATAGCTTGATGTAAATAAGGCTCATATAACAGAGCACATGTAGTGCTCACATTTACCAATATGCTATGTAGTAGGGTAAGGCCAACATTCAACGCCACTGACCTGGCCGCGATGCGTCCAACAGCTGCGCCAACACCATGTTCATCGCGGAAGTCAAATTGCCTGATGATGGCCACGCGTTGTTGCGAGTATAACGGCCCTTTAGATGCAATATCATGCAGCCACTATTGTATACACCATGTATGGCCACAAGATTTTGCAGGTAAAGGGCCATTTTACCCGCAACAACGCCATTAACAGGCAATTTGACGGCTTGCCGTACATGGTGAGGCACGGCTGCTGGCCGCATCGCAGCCGGGTCACTGCCGCTCCGTGTGGCTTTACCCTTTGAAAACAGCACCCTTTAAATGAGGGTGTCTACCAACGTCACGTGAGGTAGCAGGTATATTTACCAAAATGGTCCCTCCGAATGCAAATTGGGGGCTGAAATCCAGTAGGTCATATAATGGTCAATGATGGGACAGATTTACTATTGGTGTTGTTCCAGAATTGTGTCCTAAGTTGCACCTTCTTTTTGGTGCAAATTATTTTAGACATACAGTATTTATCAATGAAATGCGCCAAAAAAAACCCTGATGTTTGTAACTTACCTGACAAGGGCGAAGCTTAGCTGAGAGGAGGCATGTCTAAAGATGCGCCAAATGTCTCATTCAGCATGAGCCACTGTGATAAATTTGCCACATCTAGTCTTATTCTTAAAACAGTATTAGTAATTCTGCCCCAGTATGTTAGTACCTAATGGTGTTGGTATTGCCTACACTTGAAGCTGATAAGGAGGGTTCAAAGAGCACATAGATATGGGGGGAAGATTTAATGGTCACAAATAAAGCCACCAACTAACCATTATTGGGGTGTGGTGAGTGTTAAAGGGGTTGTACAAAATTAGAAAAACATGGCGGCTGTTTTCCAAAAATAGTGCCACACCTGTCCACAGGTTGTGTAAGGCATTGCAGCTCAGCCTCATTTACTTGAATGGAGCTGAGCTGCAATACCAGACCTAACCCATGGACAGGCCATATTTTTCGAATCCGCTACAACATGTTTAGGGCCCGATTACACAGAATAGTTTATTAAAACACCGACAAACGATTGGTGGTTTAAAAATTGTTTGTGAAGATCAAATGGACATTTCCATCCCAGCCGGTGGGGAGCAAATTCTTCCTGGCCGGGTCACTAGGCAGCTAGGTTTATTCCAAAAATAAACGTTGCTAAGAGCGGCATTTACGATAGTATAAGCGGCATTGAAATAAAGAGATCAGCTCTCAGTTTCCACATCAGAACAGAGCATGAGTTCTATACGCGCTCTATTACTTTAAGACTTGCAATACTAAAGAAATTGTGACAGTTCCTTCTGGCATTGAGTGATAACGAAAGAATCGTTCAGAAATATCTTATAAAATCATGATCAAGTGACAGTGAATGACACTATTTTTATTTTAAGACCACATCACACAACTTTCAAGGAAAGTGCTAAAAAGATCTATTTTTACTAACTCCACTTCCTTGGTTGCTATTGACGGAGCCAGTGACAGCACAAGGAGCAGCGTCTACAGAATCCGAGGCAGCGGGGGATCTGTCAGGCTGAAAAGTGAAAGTTATTTGTTCTCATTAATTCACAGACAATTTTCGTCTTTGCAGGGAAAAAAAGAAAGATCACTGCAGTGTTCTAACTATTCCCATAGGGAAAGAAAAAGGTGGCGCAGAAACCGTAGCTTCTTAATTGCTGAATTTGCATTAGTGCAAATCTATTACATTATTAGGCCTGAAAATTGAAAGTTTTTCCAATAATTAAAAAATAATAATAATAATGTTATAAAATAATGTAATATAATTATAAATATAGATGCAATTACAACATAACTGTCAATAGGTTCCTTGGTGTATTTTATCTGTTTTGTATACAGAGCAGCGTAAAGGCTATGTAGACCTTTGAAAATGTTTTTGTTTTTTTTTTTAATGTTTATCAGGCCTCATTTACACGAGCGTAATATACGCGCGTGCGACGCGCGTGCTTTTCACGTGTGTCGTACGCACCTATATTACTCTATGGGGCAGTTTAGACGATGCGTGAATTTTGCGCAGCGCGAGTGCGTTGCGTAAAACTCACGACATGTTCTAAAATCGTGCGTTTTTCGCGCATCACGCACCCATTGAAGTCAATGGGTGCGTGAAAACAACGCATGCCACACGGACGCTACTGCGTTGCATGCGCGAAAATCACGCAAGAGCTGTCAAAAGGATGAATGTAAACAGAAAAGCACCACGTGCTTTTCTGTTTACAAACATCCAAACGGAGTGTCAAATTCGAGATGAGCGCACCGAACTTCACCGGGTTCGGCCGAACTCGTTTTGACCGAACCCGGCAAAAAATGTTCGGGTACGCGACGTCAGGAGACAGTCACTGTCCACGGTGCTGAAAGAGTTAAACTGGTTCAGCATCATGGACAGTGACTTCCGATCACAATATACATATACATGTAAAAAAACAAGAGGTTCTGACTTACCGATAACTCCCGGCTTCTTTCTCCAGTCCGACCTCCCAGGATGACAATTCAGTCCAAGTGACAGCTGCAGCCAATCACAGGCCAAGCACAGGCTGCAGCCAATCACAGGCTGCAGCGGTCTCATGGACTGCCGCGTCATCCTGGGAGGTGGGGCCGGATGACAAGAGAGGGACGCGTCACCAAGGCAACGGCCGGGAGACCGGACTGGAGGAAGCAGGAAGTTCATGGTAAGTATGAACGTTTTTTTTTGATTCACAGGTTGGTGTTCGGCATTCACTGTCGAGGGTGCTGAAAGAGTTACTGCCGATCAGTTAACTCTTTCAGCACCTTGGACAGTGACGGGCGTCGACTAGCCTTATCTCTATGATGGCGGCTGCGCGAAAATCACGCAGCCGCGCATCATACACGGATGACACACGGAGCTGCCAAGTGCCTTTTGCGCACGCAAAACGCTGCGTTTTTTGCGCACGCAAAACGCACACGCTCGTGTAAATCCGGCCTCAGTGTGATTGGTGCAACTTTGTAATTACATTTTATTAAAATTTATTTTTACTTTTTGAGATAAAGCTGCTTTGTATCCTGTATACAGGGCAGCTGTATTTTGCGCTGAGACCTGAATCTGTCAGGTCAGCGGCAGGATCCACCTGTTATTGATCACATCTAAGTTCATAACAGATAAGTTCATAATAAATAATACATAAGTTATACAACTTTCCAATATACTTTCTGAATTAATTCCCAACCATTTTCAAGATCTCTGCTTGTTGTTATTCAGTAGGAACATTCACGGTTTACTTCCAGTGGATACAATTCTGTCCATAGTCATGTGATAGACACACAGGTGGTGGGATCATTAGAATACACAGCTCTGATACACATAATGTAACTGTGACGAGCAATGCACCTGTGTGTCCATCACATGACCATGGACAGAATTGCACCCATTGGAAGTAAATAATGAAGGTTCCTATTAAATAGCAAGCAGAGATCTTGAAAACTGTGAGGAATTAATACAGAAAGATAGAGATAGATAGATAGATAGATAGATAGATAGATAGATAGATAGATAGATAGATAGATAGATAGATAGATAGATAGATAGATGATAGTTAGATAGATAGATAGATAGATAGATAGATAGATAGATAGATAGATAGATAGATAGATAGATAGATAGATAGATAGATAGATAGATAGATATGAGATAGATAGATAGATAGATAGATAGATAGATAGATAGATAGATAGATAGATAGATAGATAGATAGATAGATAGATAGATAGATATGAGAGAGATAGATAGATAGATAGATAGATAGATAGATAGATAGATAGATAGATAGATAGATAGATAGATAGATAGATAGATAGATATGAGAGAGATAGATAGATAGATAGATAGATAGATAGATAGATAGATAGATGGATGGATGGATGGATGGATGGATGGATGGATGGATGGATGGATAGATAGATAGATAGATAGATAGATAGATAGATAGATAGATAGATAGATAGATAGATAGATAGATAGATAGATAGATAGATAGATAGGATACACCGTGTTCCAAGTTATTCTGCACATTGGATTTAAGTGTCCTAAACATTTAATTATTCGTTTTTCAATTAAACTCATGGATGGTATTGTGTCTAAGGCTGGGTTCACACGACCTATTCTCAGGCGTAAACGTGGCGTATTATGCCTCGTTTTACGCCTGAAAATACGGCTACAATACGTCGGCAAACATCTGCCCATTCATTTGAATAAGTTTGCCGACGTACTGTGCAGACGACCTGTAATATACGCGTCGGAAACGACGACGCGTATATTACAGGTCGTCTGCACAGCAGGGCACTTCTTTGCCACGTAATTTGAGCCGTTCTTCATTGAACTCAATGAAGAGCAGCTCAAGATATACGAGCGTCACAGACACCTCGTATATTACGAGGAGGAGCATTTACGGCTGAAACGACGCAGCTGTTTTCTTCTGAAAACAGGCTGTCATTTCAGCCGTAAATGACAGCTAGCGTGTGAACATACCCTTAGGCTGGGTTCACACGACCTATTTTCAGACGTAAACGAGGCGTATTATGCCTCGTTTTACGTCTGAAAATTGGGCTACAATACGTCGGCAAACATCTGCCCATTCATTTGAATGGGTTTGCCGACGTACTGTGCAGACGACCTGTCATTTACGCGTCGTCGTTTGACAGCTGTCAAACGACGACGCGTAAAAAGACAGCCTCGTCAAAAGAAGTGCAGGACACTTCTTTGGACGTTTTTGGAGCTGTTTTCTCATAGACTCCAATGAAAACAGCTCCAAAAACGGACGTAAAAAACGCCGCTAAAACGGCGCGAAAAACGGCGCGAAAAACGCGAGTTGCTCAAAAAACGTCTGAAAATCAGGGGCTGTTTTCCCTTGAAAACAGCTCTGTATTTTCAGACGTTTTTGGTCACTACGTGTGCACATACCCTTAGGGCTCTTTGGATCATTGTAATCAATCTCAGACACCTGTGATAATTAGTTTGCCAGGTGTGCCCAATCAAAGGAAAACTACTTAAGGGTATGTTCACACGTAGTCAACAAAAACGTCTGAAAATCCAGAGCTGTTTTCAAGGGAAAACAGACCCTGCTTTTCAGACGTTTTTTTTACCAACTCGCATTTTTCGCGGCGTTTTCCCGCCGTCTTTGGAGCTGTTTTCATTGGAGTCTATGAGAAAACAGCTCCAAAAACGTCCAAAGAAGTGTCCTGCACTTCTTTTGAGGAGGCTGTATTTTTACGCGTCGTCGTTTGACAGCTGTCAAATGACGACGCATAAATAACAGGTCGTCTGCACAGTACGTCGGCAAACCCATTCAAATGAATGGGCAGATGTTTGCCGACGTATTGGAGCCGTATTTTCAGACGTAAAACGAGGCATAATATGCCTCGTATACGTCTGAAATTCGGCCGTGTGAACATACCCTAAGAAGGACGTTCCACATTATTAAGCAGGCCACAGGTTTCAAGCAATATGGGAAAGAAAAAGGATCTCTCTGCTGCCGAAAAGCGTGAAATAGTGCAATACCTTGGACAAGGTATGAAAACATTGGATATTTCAAGAAAACTTAGGCGTGATCATCGTACTGTGAAAAGATTTGTGGCTGATTCAGAGCACAGACGGGTTCGTTCAGATAAAGGCATAATGAGGAAGGTTTCTGCCAGACAAATTAATAGGATTAGGAGAGCAGCTGCTAAAATGCCATTGCAAAGCAGCAAACAGTTATTTGAAGCCGCTGGTGCCTCTGGAGTCCCACGAACCTCAAGGTGTAGGATCCTCCAGAGGTTTGCAAGTGTGCATAAAGCTATTATTCGGCCACCCCTAAACAATGCTCACAAGCAGAAACGGTTGCAGTGGACTCAGAAATACATGAAGACTAATTTTCAAACCGTGTTGTTTACTGATGAGTGCCGTGCAACCCTGGATGGTCCAGATGGATGGAGTAGTGGATGGTTGGTGAATGGCCCCCATGTCTCAACAAGGCTACGACGTCAGCAAGGAGGTGGCGGAGTCATGTTTTGGGCTGGAATCATGGGGAGAGAGCTGGTAGGCCCCTTTAGGGTCCCTGACGGTGTGAAAATGAGCTCTGCAAAGTACGTAGAGTTTATGACTGACCACTTTCTTCCGTGGTACAAAAAGAAGAATCGTGCCTTCTGTAGCAAAATTATCTTCATGCATGACAATGCACCATCTCATGCTGCAAAGAATACCTCTGTGTCATTGGCTGCTATGGCCATAAAAGGAGAGAAACTCATGGTGTGGCCCCCATGTTCCCCTGACCTCAACCCTATTGAGAACCTTTGGAGCATCCTCAAGCAAAATATCTATGAGGGTGGGAGGCAGTTCACATCAAAACAGAAGCTCTGGGAGGCGATTCTGACATCCTGCAAAGATATTCAAGCAGGAACTGTCCAAATACTCACAAATTCAATGGATGCAAGAATTGTGAAGGTGATATCAGAGAAGGGGTCCTATGTTAACATGTAACTTGGCCTGCTAAGTTTTTTTTTTATTGAAAGAGCTTTTGATTTCTGTAAATATGACCTCCTGATGCTGCAAATTCAACAAATTACCATTTTAGTTCTCTTTACAACCTTTAAAATGTTTTGATCTCTGTTATGCATAATAATGTGAAACAGTGCATTTTGAGTTTTTTACTTCTAAAAACAAAAATCTGTTATCATTAGGAGATTTGTTCAATAAAATCCGCATTATACTCCAACGGTTGATGGCTTGAAGATTATACTGACTGTCATTTGCATCGACTATTTAGGAAAATCAGCGAAAAATAACATTTGCATAATAATTTGGAATGCGGTGTAGATAGATGGATAGATATAATAGATAGATAGATGTAGAGTAATTCCACTCTTGATGAATAAGTTGGATGCATATCTTTCAGTCACTTTTCTTCTTAGTATTAGACTCATACTCTCCACTGGAAATGTACTGTAAAAAGACGCCTAATATATGTTAATATTTAATGAGCAGCCAGATGCCAGGCTCAGCCTCTGTCCCAGCAGGGAGTGTAGAATTAGTCCAGCCATGTGTTCACTTTACATTAATCTTCTTTGTATATAAAGTTCTGGACTGTGTTCGGGAAGTCTGCAGAAAGTAGATGGATCCATGTTGGACAGATCACTGATGGGAGCACTAGTGGCTGCTAGATCACATAGAGTCAGCCATGAATCCGATCCATTATTCACAGAGCTCCTACAATCTAGAATCTGCAGATTTTTCTTGGAGACATTCGGTCAAGCCGGTGGGCGGAGGGGGAGAGACGCCAATCTCCATCCCTGCTATGCACCTGCTTCCAGTCTCAGCTGAAGTGGGTCCAGCACAGCAGGCATCCCCGACACACATTACATCAGAACGTGAGCCGGCATCCTATACAGGCGCAGCCATTGTCTGTAAGGACAGGACTGTGGGGTTCAGGCACAGACAGAAAAAGCATTAATTTGGATCAGTTGGCTGCACAGGGAGATGGCAGCAATTTGTAAGGGAAAGGTTTTTCTACTTTCCTCTGCTGGGAACTGTTCCTGTAACATATGGACGTGCAACACAAATATGGCCTGACGAAGCTACAAATGTCACAGTGCTATGCACTAATAGTTTACATGAGGACATGGGATGTATACGATAAAAATCAATTGAACAAATGCCACCTCAACGCCTTGTGTGATCTCACATTATAAGGCCCCATGCACACGACCGTAAAAATCGTCCGCAATTACGGGCCGTAATTATGGACCAATTCACTTCTATTGACCACAGACACCTTAGCGTATATTTGCGGGAAGGTGTCCGGGCCGTAGGAGTGTACCGCAAATTATGGAACATGTCCGGTCTTTTGCTTTTTACGGGCTGTGCTCCCATACTTTGTATGGGAGGACGGGCCTGAAAATGCGAGTGGCTGTCTGCGGCTGCCAGCGGCCGGCCGTGCCCGTAATCGTGGACCTGGATTACGGGCACGGCCGTGTCATGTGGCCAAAGCCCTCGGAGTCATAGCACGCAAAATGGTTTCCCTTGAATGAATTATGTGCAGTATATCCATACCACTATGGGGAATATATAGGTAATTTAGCAGCGTTGTTATATTTCCCATGAAGGTTTGGGACCTACCAGCGCAGAACATGTGTTTACATATATCAGGAGAGGGAACAGTTTCCTCCGTCTGTAAAAAAAAGACAGGACATCGGCCTTACTCATCTGAAGGAACGCAGTTTGCCCCAACAAAAAGGCAAAACTAATTCCAAAACAATGAAGTCTAATGTGCCATCAGTGACTATGACAAAACTTCCTGTCATCTGGCCTTGTTCAGCCTTGTTATAGAGACACTGTGTGGATCCATATGAACAGTAACATCTTAACTGGCAGGTAAACACGCTGAATAATACAGGGGAGTCGGAGGGGAATACTATAAGGCATGTCTTTAGTACATGAGCATATAGTAATATTAGTGTATGTATGAACTTTAATGGGGATGTGCACTATGGACAATCCCTTTATGTTAGAAGGGTCCGTCGAAATTAAGATGATCCTAGGGCTGCTAGGACCCCCAGCGATCACATGTAATCTGCAGGGAAACCTAACATCAAGTTTATAATTTCCCTGCGGCGCCACCACATGGGAAATTGGCTGTAAAGTTAAGTATTTAAAACACTGGAGGACTTTTACACGACACATCTGAAAACAAAACAAAAATTGTAATACCTTATGGACCATGTGAGTAGACTTTACCCCCCGCTTATTATTTGTATTACGGGCTGTATTGATTTGTAGCCGGTGATTGTTACATTAGTATAATGACCTGCAGGAAGTTCTATATCATCAACTATGTATACATGTGAGCAGCCGACCATGGTATACAGGAGCGCAGGGAAAAGAACATATTTATTGGCCACAGAAGTTATTTGGGAAGTCGTGGTTATGTTAATGGGATTGGAGTGGGGTTATTTATATGACTGGTACGCCTGGCACATCCTGGGTAAACAGATTGTGTCCATTATGGCACAATTCATGCCAGTACAATTGATTCAGAGCCACGTACACGGAGTCTGTCGGCGGCACACAGAGGCGGAAGTACCGATACAGAGGTATTCTCTCCTAAAAGCAAGGAGGCAGATTTGGGGGAAATTTATGAAGACTGGCGTTTCATAGGCCAGTCTGAATAGAAAGAAAATTAGAGTAAATTGCGACACATTTAAAGAGGCTCTGTCACCAGTTTAATACTTCTCTATCTTCTACCTAATCTAATAGGCGCTGTGGTGTAGATAATGACGGTTTTGTGTTTTTTGGAAAAACTTTTATTAGTGAAAAAGTTCTGATTATTTTAACATTTATGCGAATTTTTTCTAAATTCCCAACTGGGCGTTTTTTTTAGTTTCACCAAGTGGGCGTTGTAAAGAAAAGTGTATGACGCTGACCAATCAGCGTCATACACTTCTCTTTATTCACAGCGCAGCGTGATTGGGACGTCACTTACTCCCGCTGTTCCTTCACCGGAGCGACGGGAGAATGACCAGACATCGCCTCCAGCCGTGCCAGGACGGTTATATCCTCAGCAGCAGTCCTGGCACGGCTGGAGGCGATGTCTGGGTGTTTTATATCGCAGGTCACGTTTTTCTAACGGTAGTTAAAACCTCGCATATTTTATTAGCTGCGCCATATTCCCTCAAAGAATGCAGCGCCCCCAACATAAAGTGATGCAACCCGGGTGCTCATATCCTAATAAACGTCTAGTCTTATGTAAATACACTTTATTAATCGTGCAGCTTTCTAATATGCTTCATTCAGCTCTTTACCATTCTCACGAGCTGCTTGCTGTCAGTGAATGGAACATTAACCCATGAAAAGGTTGAAAACACCACAGACCTGATATTTCTACCAGCTGAGGCAGCTACAAGTAAATCCATTCTAGTAAATACCCTGTGGCACCTCTCCCTCCAATCCTGATGGCTTACTACAGTTACCAGTGTAAGTAAAATGTATCTGCCTGGAGTCCAGGATGTTTTAACTCAAAATAATTGTCTAGACTGGAAATAACTATAGAAAACACAGCTGTGAGAATGCTTGAATGGTCTCTGTATGTAAACAAGAATGCCCCCATTCACTGACAGCAATCAGACATAGAAAATGGTGAAGAATAGAAACAGAACCGCACTTCTATGAATACCTGTACCAGCATATGCGGCGCCCTATAATTCACCCCTATGTTATTCCTGCGAGCCATAAAGACCTCCTCTCCTTGCCGCCTGTACCAACCTACGACCCACTTAGTCAGGTGGGTGACGTAATTTGACCCGCCCCTTTATCTTAACCTCTTCTCTACCAGAGCCAACTAAAGACACACGTAGTTATGAAGGCGCTAAAAACCCCACTACCGTCACCTAAAAGGTTAAGAGAGTGGGCGGGGCAGCTGACACGGACGTCGCCTCTCGATTGGTCTGAGCGCTTCAGCCACGCCCCCTCCCGTTCACAGAGCGCCTCTCACTCACACACACTCTGTACACGGGGAGCGAGTGACACGATGTCCGCTCTTCTCCGCCAGACTCCCGACCTGCCCCGGCTCCTCCCCAGCACCGTGTCCCGGTGACCGCTCCGCTGTGCTCCATGTCACCGCTCTCCTTCCTTCTCTCCAATGTGGACTCCTTCGCTTCTCCTTTGTAATTCGCACAGGGAATCATGGCGAGCCGCCGGACAACTCCACCTGAGGGAGACGGCGAGAAGCAGCAGGCGCACGCTAGTCCGGGCGCTGAGGAGGTGAGACCCCAGAGGCTGCAATCTATACAACTGCATAGGCCACCTGTGCGGGCGCTGAGTGGCATGCTGGGAGTTGTAGTTCTCCAGCAGCTGCTGAGCCACAGGTTCCCTATGTCCTTTCCTGAGTCTGATATCCTAGCTGTATACTATGTGTATCCCCCTTATACACAATGCCAGGGACAATCCCCTTTGTGGCCTCCCTGCCAGGAGACTGAGCCAGAATCACCCACATTGTCTATACCCCCCCCCCCCCGAAAGTTGTGACTCCTCCTCCTTTAATTCTCTTTTTATTTCTGGGCAGCCAGTGCATTCAGACAAGTGTGCCCAGCACTGCAATACGGTAGGAGGCCCCTGTACACACCAGCAATGGGGCTGGACTGCTGCAGAACCTCTTGTGTAAAGTGGGAGGGGTCTTGATTGCTGGTTCTGTCCGCTCCCTACCCCACTCGCATGTTATTTTGTCTGCTTATAACCAGCTACAGGCAGATTATAGCATTTATAATTGCTCGTAGCAACCTTGATAGGGGTGATGATGATGAACCCGCCGACCTCTGGTAATGTCATGGCCTGAAACTGATCCACCCTGATCCGATGAGTGTTGTAGTATGTGTACACGCTGATTATGAGTTCTAGTCAATCTGGCTTCTACGTTGGAAACTCTTGGCCGGTAAATCTGGTGAAATTTGTGATTTTTCTTTAGTTGGGCTTGTTTGTTTTGCTGCTAATTATTGGTTGTATCAGTCCAATGGGCAAAGGTTGTTCGCCAAAAACAGCGCCACTCTTATCCACAGACTAGGTCTGGTATTGCAGTTCTATTCATGTGATGTAATGTGTCTTCAGAGCCCGATAACTGATCCCTGGGATATTTCCTATGTAGGTATGTACAGAGAATAGCACGCACCTCCGCATTTCCTCCATATTGAGACCCATTACTGGAGAAGCCCTTTAACCCCATCACGACTGCCATACGGCTATATACCACGTGCCGATTCCCTGTGCAGTCAGCACGTGTATAAACGTTGACCGCCTGGAACGGGTTTAATGAGTGCAACGCTGCACTCTCATGTCGACCGGGGCTTTGAGATCCCAGGAATACCCCCCCACTGTAGATGGTTCCGCCCACAACCCTCTGTAGATAGCGCCACCTAAGCTCCCTCCAGCATCAGAATCCCCGGCCAGCGATCTGGTCAAGTATTCCCCTCCTAGAGGGATCCCCTGCCGTCTCTCCATCCCCGCTGTATATAGTGTATGTGGGGGGTGTGGTGCTAGCTACGCGGGTACTATATACAGGGGGTGTGGCACTATCTACATGGGTACTGTGGCATTATATTGGCACGATATACAGGGGACACTGGCGCTATCTACATGGGCACTGTGTGTGGCTCTATGGGCATTATCTACAGGGAGAAGTATGGCACTATATGGGTACTGCGGCACTATTTCCAGTTGGCACTATATGTCGGCAATGTGGCACTATCTACAGAGGTATTGCGTCACTATCTACATGGGCACTGGTGTTTTCAGGGGGTTGGGACAAAAAACCCTAACGAATAAAATGCATCCATTTTTTATTTTTTTTTTTTTTCTAACGTCCATGAAAAACGTAGTTGATCCGTTGTTGACTGCCGTTTTTTTCACCGTCGTGTGTATGTAGCGCCCTTCACTCTCCCCCCTAAAAATGAAAAACACTGAATTAATTAGAAGATGAGCGCCTCATACGTCTTGTAAAAAAGCAAAGTAAAACTAGTTGTGATATTCAAAGCGGTTCCAAGGATATTTATCGTTTAAAGACGCGCATATCAAAAATGGCAAATTTGTAGCAATGACCCTTGGTCATGAAAGGGTTAAAGGAGTCTTCGGCGTGCATTGTGATAACTGGTGATGTGTCCGTCTTGATATTCTATGGGGCTCCTGTTATATTTTTTTCCATATATCTATATCTCTTGTGGTTATCATGGAGCCGTCTTCCTTGGGGTTCACCTCCCTGTAATCATCACCTCGGGGGGTTAGGAGTTGTGTGTAAGATCTTGTGGAGACAGGTTGTTAGTTGGTGTCGGCTGTGGAGCCAGCTGCTGCTGTGCAGTCACTTGGTATCACCGGCCTCTCACCATATGTTACATTGTGTTTCATGGTGGTTGTCGTTCGTGTTACTTTCTCCATGTGCTCAGTGTACGTGAAGTCTTGTCTTGAGTGTCCTGTTATTTTCTGGGCACTGTATCAATGTGTCACACTCCAGAACATGGCACCACCCTGAATCGTACACCGCACTGTGGTGTGCCCGGGCGGTACTCTCTAGTGGCACAGCCTCCAGAGATTCGATCCATCCTCTCTACAGCGATCTAGATCAGCAACAAAGACTCATTCAAGGTGGTATTCCACCTATTATAGACTGGTCAGAAGGTCGCATTGGTGGCGTCTGAGTTGAGACCGTGACGCTTAATCACTTGAACCCTTCCATTGTTCTATTTTACCACTTCAACGTGTCATGGATCTGTGAAGAGTTCTTGTTTACATGTTCCTAGGTACAGAAATCTCCATCATCAAAGGGGTTCAGGTGCTCGTCTCCTTCCAGGAATTAGTAGAGGGTCCAGCTCATGGTGTTATGTCTATAAAGCTGGCCATGCACGTGGGATAAAAGGCGGCCAAAATGACGGATCGTGGCCGACCTTCGTGTGAAAAATTGATCACAAAAAAAGATTGTGCTCAATTGTAATCTTCTGTTTGACAAACTTGTGTTCAGGCCCAATCATCGGATCATTCGCCACATTGTGCAAGCCCCAGGGAGTCCGTTTTTTGTATTTTTTCTGTTTTCAGACTATCGATTGCCCGCATTGCTGGCGGTCGTTGTGTATGGAATGTGTCGCTAGAATTATTTTTTTTTTCAGTTAAACCATTATTTCAATGATTACACATTGTTTTTGTTTTTTTTCACAAGTCAGTAAATATTATAAATTAGATTCTAATTAATAAAATTTCCATGTGCTGGTCACTAGAGGGAGCAATTCCCAAAATTGCAGCATGGTCAATGTGGTAAAGCAACCTCATTGCTTTATGCTGCAAATTTGGGGTGGACACACTCGCTCTAGTGTCCTCACACAATCCCCCCTCCCTTATTCTGGCTAGTGCCAGGAGAAGGTAGGGTTTGAATCGTCAAACCTCCTACACTGTGTGCCGCCATTTTCTGAGCGACTGCACCGTGTGGGAGGATTAGATACAGGGCTCAGCAGACAGTATCACACGAACATAATACACACATCATATACACAAACATAAATTACCTGCCGTCTACGCTCCTATTCCTTGCGCATGAGCATATGGCCGGAAGTCGTCATCTGACTGTCCGGCAGCGGCTTCCGGTCCACATGAAAATGGCGCCGGATTTCGCTCTGCGAACGAGCTTCGTTTTGCTCTCTGTGGGGGCGGCTCATGCGCAGTTCCCACGCAGACGGCGTACACTTCTGCAAATGAAACGGCTCCCGTTCGCATTCTCTATGGGGTTGTATGTGCTGTATTCCATCTCTGTCTTCCATCTCTGTTAATCGACACATACAGTGATGGAAAAAAAATGGCAGCCCCCATACAGAAGAAAAAGTTAGAAAAAAGTTGAACATGAGAACACAAATAAATAAAATTTATGTTAATATCATATTAAAAGCAATATGATAAAAAAAATGAATGACACATTCCCTTTAAGGTGCTTCATGGCTAAAGGTGGAAATCCCTCTTAAAAGGGGTGATCTTATGATCACCTTCTTATACCAAAGTCGCCCAGGCAATCAGCTGATCGCTGCAGGTTCATCTTCAGACACTATGGCCGGCCATACATTTCCCCTACAGCTGCCATTGTATTACATGCCGACCAGTAAAATGAATGGCTCATGTGATACGTGGACGGTCAGGGTCTGCCAGATCCACTGTTTATAGCGGGTTTCTGCTCTGACTCCTAAGGGGGGGGTCCCAAGCGGCAGCAACCCACTATGTTGTCCTAATAGGACTTTTAGAAAGGGGTGTATTTGAGACCATCCCATTACCCAATGGTTGGGTTTGGATAAGTATGTGACCCCTTCATGTGCTGTAGTTCTCTACTATGAGGATGTGCGCTGACGGCTGTCAGGACAGATTTGTACTGACTTGTCTGGTGTAGACACCAGTGAATTTCCACACCTTTCACTCACTAGTGGCAGCTGCGCGTCTTCCAGCAGGCGAGGAGGGCCCGCAGCGCTGCTGTCACATGCTTGGCCACTATCCCCCTCTTATCATTGCTCTGCTGCATATCATTTCTGATCATAATAGCCCCGGGCGGCCGCGTTGGACTTGGGAATGAAGCAGGTTAAATGCTTTACGCTTGACATAATAATCTGCCGAGTATTTCTGGTGAACTCCCTTCTGTAACATTAAGGCCAGTCTAAGGATAATCCTTTCTTTCTCTAAGAAATTCAGCCAGTGCACGGCTTTCCTTCCTGCAGCTCGGGCTGGATCCTATGAAGGAAAAAAATCCCTGTAGAACATATAAATATAATTTTTTTTTTTTACTTTCCATTATCTAGCATTAGCGTTGGGTGTGTCGTGCTGGCAAGTTTAACACACACCTCAAGTAGGAAGCGATGAGGAATGCTGAAATAGAAGATTGTCCATGGGAATGCGTAGAATGCTTCAGACTATACCGAGAGCACCGCTTATTTCTATTCACGTTATATAAGAAGCGTCCGACACTTGTGAGGGCACAGACTGGGTGGTTCTCTAAAGGAGTTTCGTCATCTTTTACAGGCTATGGCATGGATATGATCGGTTGGGGTCCCACTTCCAGCGACCCGCACTCCTGCGCTATTAAAGCCTGTTGGCGTTGTGTAGAGAGACGTTTACATGAAGGTTATTCGCAACAATGGGAACTATTGTTAGAGGTTTTTTTTGCAGGAAAAAATCTGTCTCAGAATTCCTTTGGGTATTTTGAGGCAGATGTTGACCTGCCCGCGCGTTTTTTCCCCGCGTTTTTCACCCGCAGCCATGAAACTAAAAACACTGTGACAAATGCTCAAACTGGTGCTGCTGGGGTCTTCTGCCTCCCATTGATTTCAATGGGAGGTCAGAGGCGGAAACCGTAGCAAGAAAGGACATCCCGCTTTTTTTCACCGTGAACACGTAAAAGCCGCTTGGGAACAAATTTTCCTCTGCCTTCCATTGTAATCAATGGGGGGGGGGGGGGGGGGGGGCAATTTTGGCAGTTTTTTTTACACTGATTTCCAACGTGGCTTCTGCGCCAAAAAACTCTGTGTGAACAGGGCCTTAAAATGGAGAATCCTTCCCATCGTTCTATGTATGTCTCATCCTGTCTGTGTGGCCACTTCACATTGGCTACTCGAAGGTTTATTCTGTTGCTCAATCTAAGAACCGGCCCGATATTCTGGCCAAGTTGGTGATAGTGGGGCAGGAGGTCCATTAAAAGAATTTGTGCTGATAACTCAGTCCAATAAATGCAATTCTTCATAGAAGTCTCTGCTCACGAAGTCTGTGGTTGGGGCAGATTGGTCACTGGTCATTAGTGTCTAACATCTACCTGTCTGTCATCAGAATTGTCTTCTTCCTTACTGGGAAAAGTGTTGGACGTCCTAAAGGTCCGTGTCAGTATAAATATTCAGGTTCCACACAGCATGGTATTACGGCGGTGTGAATAAACCATAAGAGATGGAAGGAATTTGGAGGAACCCAGCTAAAGATATGTGGAAAACTGAATGAAGCCACAAGTGGTCTCCATAGGTCGCTCCTTCATCCTACTCTAATTTTTCCTCCTTCGTCCTCTCAATGAATGTCTGATGGAAAGCGCATGAACTTTACTTGTCTGCCCTGTAAAGAGGGAGAGGTTCACATGAATGGCTAACCAGGGAGCGTCCAAAGGTTGACTGTCTGGAGAGAGACTGCGGCTGAAGCTAGGAATAGTCAGATAAGAATTTCTATTTCCAGATAGACCACAGCGGGCAGGTCCACCTCTCTTCACGCAGGTTTTCACATTTCAATTCTAATAACACCCAGAGCTCTGCTGTTGCCAAATCCGAGTGTAGAGTGTAGAGTGTAGAGTGTAGAGTGTAGAGTGTAGAGTGTAGAGTGTAGAGTGTAGAGTGTAGAGTGTAGAGTGTAGAGTGTAGAGTGTAGAGTGTAGAGTGTAGAGTGTAGAGTGTAGAGTGTAGAGTGTAGAGTGTAGAGTGTAGAGTGTAGAGTGTAGAGTGTAGAGTGTAGAGTGTAGAGTGTAGAGTGTAGAGTGTAGAGTGTAGAGTGTAGAGTGTAGAGTGTAGAGTGTAGAGTGTAGAGTGTAGAGTGTAGAGTGTAGAGTGTAGAGTGTAGAGTGTAGAGTGTAGAGTGTAGAGTGTAGAGTGTAGAGTGTAGAGTGTAGAGTGTAGAGTGTAGAGTGTAGAGTGTAGAGTGTAGAGTGTAGAGTGTAGAGTGTAGAGTGTAGAGTGTAGAGTGTAGAGTGTAGAGTGTAGAGTGTAGAGTGTAGAGTGTAGAGTGTAGAGTGTAGAGTGTAGGCAACTGGAGCAAAGCTTTAAATGAATTGTACAGGATTACAAAAACATGGCTGCTTTCTTCCAGAACCAGTGCCACACCTGTCCACAAGTTGTGTGAATTGCAGCTCAGCCCCATTCACTTCAAGAGAGCTGAGCTGTAATCGCTCACCCAACATATGGACAGGTTTGGCAATGTTTCTAGAAAACAGACCGTTTTATTTAAAAAAAAAATCTTTTATAACCCCTTTAAAGTGTGTTTTCCCCCTAAGTCCTTTAGTCCTTATCCGTTTATGGGAAAGCTGGTTGACAACGAATATGACTGCACTTAAGACTTCCTAGAGCTCTGTATGGTAAATCAGCCAAGCGCTACCAGATGAGATTATAGTGGATGTTCTGGGCTGTAGTATCCTCTTCTGGTGTTGAATGTTTGTCGCTCCTTTAATCGGCTTATTACCGTTCGCTGTTGCAGGTGTTGAAAGTTTTTGGACAGTTTGCTGCTTATTATTTTACTGACCCATAAAGGGTGTGACGCGTTATCCAGTGGTGGTCTGGCAGATGTGCGGCTCGCCAGTACGGGTGGTGTCAGGGCGAGGTCAATGGAGGGTGAAGGTTACTGAAACAAATCTGGGTTATTATTATTGTGACTGATCTTTCTTCTTGTGGCGGTGAAGTGATTCCCTGCGGCCCTGCAGCTACCGGAAATTACAGCAGTTCCTGAAATGTTTCTGGTGAAGGGAAAACCTGTCCCTGTTTAGGCAATCCCATTAGACGGAGGCTGGGAGTTGTGGTCATTTCTGCACATCCCTGCGTGCTTCACTTTTTGGGAATATGGCCGCTATTACATTATCATTCTTACCCTCACAGAGCATTTCCCCCAGTATAAAATAGATGAAACCCAATAAAATCCTTACATTGCTTTTATTCTGTCAAGTTGTTAAAAATGATTTTTTAATCTATTTCTGGCAAAGTGGATGACAACCAATATGGTTCTAGCTTCCTCAGAACGGGCTTTTGCGGCCGTAATTCCCCCGAAAATCCACAGGAGAATTGCGGCCCCATTCATTCCTATGGGGCCATGCACACGACTGGTGTGCACGGCCCGTCATATGTAAAATAATGGCCGCGGCCATGTGCATGGCCCGTCATATGTGGGCGGCTCACGACTGACAGTCCGCTGCTGCCGGCCGACCCGAAAATCATGGCCGTGCACATGGCTACGGTCGTGTGCGTGAGGCTTAACTATGCAGGTTTCCAGTACTATCAGAATTTGCAGGTTTTTTTTTTTTTTTTTTTTTTTTGGGGCCTCACAGTTGTAATTCTTGGTGGGAGATGTCGCCTCCGTATGACTCCACACGCCACTTCCGCCATCAATTGCAACTTTCAGGGACTTGACGTGGCTATTTGACCATGTCCGTGTCGCTTTAACCATGTCAGTGTCGATTTAAGGCCACGTTCCCACAAGTCGATACGCTGTATAAAAATCACCCACAGCACATGGAAACCGCTTCATCTTCCACCTGAAAAATCGCACCACCTCCCGCCTGAAAAATTGCAGCACGTCGTGGTGCGGTTTTTCTGACTGAATTTCCCCTTCGTAAAAAAAACATGCTCATACTTATCCCCTCCCTCCTTTTGACGTCTGCTCTGGCCTCCCTGGATGAATTTGCAGGTCATGTGACGCTGCCTAACCCGGCCTAATGCTGAAGTTTTTGCCTCATTTTATTTTTTTTATGATGGGGAAAAATGTTTTTACTTTAGTTTTAAAGTGAAATAATAATATGATGTATGGGGAAGAGCGATCGGAGTAACGACTGGTCGTCCATAGCTCCGCGTGACAGCAGCAAACGAGCGCCGATCAACGATGTCTTATCGACCGATGTAAGAGAACCTTAAGAATCTACATCACTTCTGATGTCAACCGTATCTAGATAATCACAATTAAAGGGGTTCTCTGAGAATAAGTCTTTAGGTGACAAAAACAAGCGCTGGGTGGGGGGGGGGGGGGGAGACAATAGACCCCAAGTGTTCCAGTTTAATTATTGAGGGTGCGGAGTAGATGGATAGGCCGCAATTTACATTGGAATTTGATGCAAAACCCTACGTCATCACACCGGAGGAGCGAACTGCGTAATGTGACTTCTACAGCAGAGCGCTCTCACGATGGGGGAGGTGGGGGTCCTCTACAGAGCACTGTGTTCCCAGAGACGAATAATTCATTTCTCAAAGAACAGAACAGGTAAAACGCTTCCAGATTGCTGCAGGAATACCCAGTGTTTATCTTCGTGGAGTCCGTGCCTGTAAGAATTCATAAGATACAACACATTGTAATACATAAGACTTGGGTCCGGGTTAGATGCGTGGTGGTGTTCTATCTCTGAAGTCATGCAAGAGTTGTCCCACCCATGGAACTGTTGTATCAGGCCCTGTTCACATCTATGTTGGAGGCACAAATCCGGCTGAACGTATCTGGTAAGACAATGAACACCATGACGGAAACCCATTAAACTGAACCAATTAAAGTCAATGGGTTCTGTCGTGTGCCGTTGGGGTTTGTCTTCCAACAGAACTGGCGCTTCCGGTATCTTTGTTCTGCTCCCTTCACGGATCAGAACAACGGATACATCAACGCAGGTGTGAACAGTTCCTTACTGCACTGCGCCAAAGTTGTGCGTTCATGTTCACTCAATGTTTTCTTTTTGCCGATGTAAAATGTATCTGATGCAATTTAACATTTTTCTCGTTTGCTGACTGTTGAATGTCAGTGCGAGTTCACGTATGGATCCAGTCACTTCATAGAGATTAATATAATCTATTTTTCTCGTCCATATAGAGCCGGATAGTGCGGCTACATTACGGTCACTACTACGTGGTTGGCACAGTTTTGAGTCTGATGGGCACAATGGAATGGGCAGTTCCATATCGATGTTACTGTTGTACTGACCCTACTATTTGGTCTATATTTGTGTTGGCGTGTGGGATATCTGCAGGTGCCACTGTGTAGGCACTTCATTGTACCGTTCCTCTGTTATTCCTCCTGTAAATATATGAATACATTAAAAACCAATTAATGGAACATGTTGATGAGGAGACAAAACCTGTAGACAAGGAAAATAGTGATGCCCAATTGTAACCTTGTCCATATTTTTCCAGGACGAATAACGGATGAACTGCACAATTCAGAGTTTTAGGAAAAGATGCTGCAGATTAGTTATTTCATGGCAAATACAAATATTTACTAAAACAGACATGTCAGGAGAGGTGCAAGTCACCTTTTAATGAACACCCCGTTTCTATGTCAGCCATGTTTGTTTTTGTTTGACTGTAATTTTGCAGCAGCTACTTCTTTGTGGCTGTGAGGACGGGCATTGACATCAGGTCATCAGTGAATGATGGAGGAGGTGTAGATTTCACGTGCCGGTCATCTCTGTAAATGAAGTTTACTTGGCTACCAGAGATTCCGATTGTGAAGCGCTGAAGAAGGCGTCTCCGAAAACAATAGGGGAGCTGTCGGCTGTGTGTGAAGACTGATATAGCTGGGGGGAGCAGGCTCCGTATACACTCAGACCCCATTGTTCTCGGGGCTACCTGCTGGTAATGTTTAAACAAATGTTCTCGCTGTTTATCTTGTGTTTACATTCTGCGTCCAGTCCGTCGTTCTGGTAACCAAGTATGGCGGCGATTCCAGGTCTGATGTGTCTGCAGAGGCTCCTTGGAGTAGCTCAGAAGTGGAAACTTGTTTGTGAACTGCTTGGGAAAAAGTTTCTGAAAGTGAAGACCACTAAGCTTTGTGGCGTTCCTTCCCCGGACGCCCTTAATGTTTTCCACGCTGACTGCGTACATTGTTGGGATGATGCCGCTGCTCCCATTGACCTATGTTATTATGAGAAATGTTTGGGTTGGAATAACCAGTATTTTAAAAACTGTGTAACCTCCTGTTTACTCGTCCCTATGCGGGATCTACGGTTTGTACTGTTCACGAACATCTTTTCCCCTTGGTATTCCCATTTACATCGGGGTCTGACCCAATGGATTGATGTTATACTAGACTACTAGAAGAATTTTTTAATGTTCAAGAACCTCCAACCAAAATGTAGTGAATGAGCGAAACGTGACTTTTATATAAAAAATTGGTTTTAATGCGCAGGAAATTGCATAAATAGCAATTCCATAAATGTATAATTATAAATTGCCCCTTTTTAGCTTGGAGTGATTTGGTGATCATGGATATGTTTATTAGGGAATTGCTTTATATTCATCATATAACCGCATAGCCTGTACAGGTCACCCTTCTGATTTGTCATTGGGTCGTATACATCTAATAGCTAAATATCCATTTCCCTACATAGCCGTGTTCTCAGATTTGTCATATTGGGCAATAAAACGGGGCCTGGAGACCCTTTGAGACCCACATTGTGGGATGAGGCAAGTAAGATGCAGAATTTCCATTTTTGTCTCCCCCCCCCCCCCCCCCCCCCCCCCCCCTGAAGTTACACTTTGTTGAATTGAATCAGTTTATT
This sequence comes from Rhinoderma darwinii, assembly GCF_050947455.1. Lineage (NCBI taxonomy): Eukaryota > Metazoa > Chordata > Amphibia > Anura > Rhinodermatidae > Rhinoderma > Rhinoderma darwinii. The sequence continues at coordinate 318,570,367 of NC_134691.1, forward strand.
TTACGCCCTGTTTACTAGTATTGAATAAGCCACTTCCTAGAATTTACTTAAAGAGGCTCTGTCACCAGATTTTGCAACCCCTATCTGCTATTGCAGCAGATCGGCGCTGCAATGTAGATTACAGTAACGTTTTTATTTTTTAAAAACGAGCATTTTTGGCCAAGTTATGACCATTTTCGTATTTATGCAAATGAGGCTTGCAAAAGTACAACTGGGCGTGTTGAAAAGTAAAAGTACAACTGGGCGTGTATTATGTGCGTACATCGGGGCGTGTTTACTACTTTTACTAGCTGGGCGTTGTGTATAGAAGTATCATCCACTTCTCTTCACAACGCCCAGCTTCTGGCAGTGCAGACACAGCCGTGTTCTCCAGAGATCACGCTGTGACGTCACTCACAGGTCCTGCATCGTGTCAGACGAGCGAGGACACATCGGCACCCGAGGCTACAGATGATTCTGCAGCAGCATCAGCGTTTGCAGGTAAATCGATGTAGCTACTTACCTGCAAATGCTGATGCTGCTGCAGAATCAACTGTAGCCTCTGGTGCCGACACGATGCAGGACCTGTGAGTGACGTCACAGATCTGCACTGCCAGAAGCTGGGCGTTCTGAAGAGAAGTGGATGACACTTCTCATCAGAAAGCCCAGCTAGTAAAAGTAGTAAACACGCCCCGATGTACGCACATAATACACGCCCAGTTGTACTTTTACTTTTCAACACGCCCAGTTGTACTTTTGCAAGCCTCATTTGCATAACTACAAAAATGGTCATAACTTGGCCAAAAATGCTCGTTTTTTAAAAATAAAAACGTTACTGTAATCTACATTGCAGCGCCGATCTGCTGCAATAGCAGATAGGGGTTGCAAAATCTGGTGACAGAGCCTCTTTAAAGAGGCTATTGTCACCAGATTATAAGTGGCCTATATTGTACATGATGTGATCGGCGCTGTAATGTAGATCACAGCAGTGTTTTTATTTAGAAAAACGATCATTTTTTATGACCTATTTTAGCTTTATGCTAATGAGTTTCTCAATGGACAACTGGGTGTGTTTTTACTTTTCGACCAAGTGGGTGTTGTGGAGAGAAGTGTATGACGCTGACCAATCAGTGACCAATCAGCGTCATACACTTATCCATTTACACTGCAGATAGCGATATAGCTATATCGCTATGTGCAGTCACATAAACACACTAAAACGCTACTCATGTGTCATGACAATGAATATACATTACCTCGAGCGAGGACGTGATGTGTATTCAGAATCCTGACCACTTCTGTAGCGTCTGTGTGATTTACAGCACCGCACAGCGAGATCTCGCTGTGAATGACAGTTTACAGTGTAATCTCGAGACTACACCTGCTATGCTCTAAATGACAGACGCTACAGAAGTGGTCAGGATTCTGAATACACATCACGTCCTGGCTGGAGGTAATGTATATTCACTGTCCGGACACTGCAGTAATGTTAGTGTGTTTATGTGACTGCACATAGCTATATCGCTATCTGCAGTGTAAATGAATGGAGAGAAGTGTATGACGCTGATTGGTCACTGATTGGTCAGCGTCATACACTTCTCTCCCCAACGCCCACTTGGTCATTGAGAAACTCCTTAGCATAAATCTAATATAGGTCATAACTCTGTCAAATGATCGTTTTTCTATATAAAAAACACTACTGTAATCTACATTACAGCGCCGATCACCTCATGTACAATATAGGCCGCTTATAATGTGGTGACAGATCACATGCACACGACCATTGTTTTCATCAGTGGGATATTAGTGTTTTGTTTTTTTTAACACTGACCCACTATTTTTTATGGCCCCATGCACACTTCCATGTTCACAGATCCATGTGAGGGCCGTGGGACCAGGCTCGGCAAACTCATAGCAGGTCCTATTCATGTTTGCGGCTCAGTCTCACCCATTCAAGTCTATGGCGACATGAAAACTACGGATGGCACACGGATGCCATCCGTGTGCTGTCCATATGCCATTCGTGTTTTGCGGATCTGTATATGGACCGCAAAATACAAACTGTCGTGTGCATGTACCCTTAGGCTGTGTTCACACGGAGTTTTTTGCAGGAGGAAAATTCCTCCTGCAAAAAATGCTCCAGTAGGTTTTTGCACAGTGGTTTGACAAAAACTCGTCAAAACACTCGTCGAGGGTTTTTTTTCCTCTTTCTGACTCATTGAAATGGGGTTTTGGAGGAGGAAACCGCCTCAAGATGGGTCATGTTGCTTCTTTTTACCACGACGAGTTTTTTTTACTCGTGGAAAAAAAACTAGTCTGCCTCCCATTGAAATCAATGGGAGGCATTTTCGGGCGGTTTTTGAGGAGTTTTTTGGTGTGGTTTCTGCCCCAAAAAAACTCGTCAAAAAACTCAGTGTGAACAGGGCCTAAAGGGATGCGGTCATCAGAAAGTCTGTATTTATGTACTGAATTATGCGTATTGCCGGTTTCACATGAGCTGACCTCTAGTGGCCAAACAGACTACAATGCAGACTGATCTCAACTACAAACATCTCATTTTACAGCCTACAGTGAAATTGAATGTTCTTACTTCATTATCAGAGGATTAATGACAGAATAAAGGAGTGCAGACAGCAGACAAGTTGCATATTTCATGTTCCAGTTGACTGTAAGGCATCTCTCCTGCTGTAAATAGAGGGTGGTGAGGGGATTGGGTGTTCAAAAGGAAGAATATGGTTGTCAGCATAAGAACTGGTAGAACTTCGTTATTGTAATTAAGTTTGGGGACTGTGTCCCTTTAAATGGTCGCATACAGCGTGGCAATGTATATTCTATGGGTTTTGCACAAGTGCTTATATAACTTAGTAAATCACAAAAGCTCCTTCCGTGATGGTTATAAACATGCATATCCTTCAGGGCCGTACTCTTACCTCACCAAGTACAAGTTTCCTTGAATTGTGCGGAGTCTTGATACATGGCCTCGTCTGCTTCCTTAGAGATGACGGAAAGTGCTTTATGAGAGCTGTGAATATCATAATCTCCCCGCGACTGACTGAAGGAATATTCCTTTTCAGCAGAGCCGTCCTCTTAATATAACGGAAGCAGCCATTATGATGGCTGAGCAGCGCTTCATCTAAGGATTTACTGCAAGTCGAAGTGGAAAGTTGATTTGTGGGACATGTTATATAGTGTTCTGGAGGGTATACAGTAACGTAGCACACATTTTGGTGGAGTTATTGTTGTTCTATGGAGACTTAAGGTGGCTGCAGTACAATCCATGGCTACATGAATGGAAGCGCCACTGTCTGGAACAAGGGTGGAGGCCACACTCACTTCATGCTGCTTATTGGTAGGGGGTCCTGGTGGTCAGACCCCCCCCCCCACTGTTCATCCATTCATTAAAGGAAGGCCATAATTATGCATTCTTGGAAAACTCCTTTTAAGACTTTACAGTAGATACAGTGAAGGAAATAAGTATTTGATCCCTTGCTGATTTTGTAAGTTTGCCCACTGTCAAAGACATGAACAGTCTAGAATTTTTAGGCTAGGTTAATTTTACCAGTGAGAGATAGATTATATATATAAAAAAAAACAGAAAATCACAGTCAAAATTATATGTATTTATTTGCATTGTGCACAGAGAAATAAGTATTTGATCCCCTACCAACCATTAAGAGTTCAGCCTCCTCCAGACCAGTTACACGCTCCAAATCAACTTGGTGCCTGCATTAAAGACAGCTGTCTTATATGGTCACCTGTATAAAAGACTCCTGTCCACAGACTCAATTAATCAGTCTGACTCTAACCTCTACAACATGGGCAAGACCAAAGAGCTTTCTAAGGATGTCAGGGACAAGATCATAGACCTGCACAAGGCTGGAATGGGCTACAAAACCATAAGTAAGACGCTGGGTGAGAAGGAGACAACTGTTGGTGCAATAGTAAGAAAATGGAAGACATACAAAATGACTGTCAATCGACATCGATCTGGGGCTCCATGCAAAATCTCACCTCGTGGGGTATCCTTGATCCTGAGGAAGGTGAGAGCTCAGCCGAAAACTACACGGGGGGAACTTGTTAATGATCTCAAGGCAGCTGGGACCACAGTCACCAAGAAAACCATTGGTAACACATTACGCCGTTAAGGATTAAAATCCTGCAGTGCCCGCAAGGTCCCCCTACTCAAGAAGGCACATGTACAGGCCCATCTGAAGTTTGCAAATGAACATCTGGATGATTCTGAGAGTGATTGGGAGAAGGTGCTGTGGTCAGATGAGACTAAAATTGAGCTCTTTGGCATTAACTCAACTCGCCGTGTTTGGTGGAAGAGAAATTCTGCCTATGACCCAAAGAACACCGTCCCCACTGTCAAGCATGGAGGTGGAAACATTATGTTTTGGGGGTGTTTCTCTGTTAAAGGCACAGGACTACTTCACCGCATCAATGGGAGAATGGATGGAGCCATGTACTGTCAAATCCTGAGTGACAACCTCCTTCCCTCCACCAGGACATTAAAAATGGCTTGTGGCTGGGTCTTCCAGCACGATAATGACCCGAAACATACAGCCAAGGCAACAAAGGAGTGGCTCAAAAAGAAGCACATTAAGGTCATGGAGTGGCCTAGCCAGTCTCCAGACCTTAATCCCATCGAAAACTTATGGAGGGAGCTGAAGATCCGAGTTGCCAAGCGACAGCCTCGAAGTCTTAATGATTTACAGATGATCTGCAAAGAGGAGTGGGCCAAAATTCCATCTAACATGTGTGCAAACCTCATCATCAACTACAAAAAACGTCTGACTGCTGTGCTTGCCAACAAGGGTTTTGCCACCAAGTATTAAGTCTTGTTTGCCAAATGGATCAAATACTTATTTCTCTGTGCACAATGCAAATAAATATATATAATTTTGACAATATGATTTTCTGTTTTTTTTTTTTTTTTTATATATAATCTATCTCTCACTGGTAAAATTAACCTAGCCTAAAAATTCTAGACTGTTCATGTCTTTGACAGTGGGCAAACTTACAAAATCAGAGAACAAAAAAAGTCTCGGGCATGTTAAAGCGGCTCTGTCACCACATTATAAGTGGCCTATATTGTACATGATGTGATCGGCGCTGTAATGTAGATCACAGCAGTGTTTTTTTTATTTTATTTAGAAAAACGATCAATTTTGAGCAAGTTATGACCTATTTTATCTTTATGCTAATTACTTTCTTAATAGACAACTGGGCGTGTTTTTACTTTTTGACTAAGTGGGCGTTGTGGAGAGGAGTGTATGACGCTGACCAATCAGCGTCATACACTTCTCTCCATTCATTTACTCAGAACATAGTGATCTTGCTAGATCATGATGTGCTGTCACATACTCACACACTAACGTTACTGAAGTGTCTTGAGAGACTAGACATCGCTTCCATCCAGGACGCAATGTCTATTCACAATCCCGACACCTCAGTAACGTTTGTGTGGGATTTACAACACAGCAAGTGTAATCTCTCGATTATGCTGTGCTATAAATTCCACACAAACGTTACCGAAGTGTCGGGATTGTGAATAGACATCGCGTCCTGGCTGTAAGCGATGTCTATTCACTCTAAAGACACTTCAGTAACGTTAAAATAGGTCATAACTTTATAAAAAACACTGCTGTAATCTACATTACAGTGCCGATCACATTATGTAGAAGATAGGGCACTTATAATCTGGTGACAGAGCCTCTTTAAAATCCAATAGCCCGATCCTTCTCTCCCCTGACATCTACCGTCAGGTGAGTCGGAACGCTGCCATACACATTACAAGATCGGTCTGTCCCACCAAAATCGGCAGGTTCGGCTGACATTCATCTGAAGCCTTCAGGCCCATGGCTTTTTTTAAAATCATTATTTGCTCCACTCCAGAGAGGCCCTCCCGTATTCCCTCATGTGCCCATGTGGGGTGAGTCTGAGGGTCTAATTCTCCATTCTGTACATTTTGAGGTAAGGAAAAAAAAAGGCTCATGCCCTGCACCTGTGGGGCTGAATTTGATTCCCCGGATCCAGTTTACCAAATGAGTCATTCTACGGGTGTATTCACACAATGCGGTTTTGTCAAGTTTTTTGACGCACGGCCATAAACTGCATAAAATAAATGAATGTGGTTGTTTTTGTTTTTTAGTGCGGCTTTCAGCTACGCAGCAAAACCGCATCGTGTCAATACATGCCAACAACTAAAACTCAGGAACTAATGGAGCATTAGGCCACTGGGCCCAGTTTCATCCAGCAATATTACTCTGCTTTGTGATCTGTTGCTTGCAGTGTTTCTTTAACCTTCTTTTAGGTGTGCTCTAGCCTTGTATGTGGAGTCTTGGGCCCTCGGCTGGTTTCTGTTTATGTAGATTTGTAATGAGTTGCACAAGCAGTAAGTATAATGTATGTATCGGTGATGGAAAAGCAAAAAATAGACTAAATAAAGGGAGTGGTTTAATTTTTGGCAATTATCAGCTTTAGATTTTAACAGTGATGTAAAGTTTTCTGTACCTGCGTGGGAAGATCATTACTAGTTAGTCAGATCCGGAGGACATTTGGCCATGGATTATATATAGTGACATACAGGCTCTATATGGTGCTGCCTATCCATAATCTATGTATGGTTCTGGCACCTGGCAATGAATGTTTTTATTAAACCTTGGCACACAGTTGGTCAACAGGTGAGTCACTCACTCTTTGGTTCTCTTTATTAGGAATGTGATGTCATAGGGCAGGTCAGCACACGTCCCGGGACGCCAGGTAGCGCGTTCTCCTTTTTTAAATGACTGCTGACATCCAACTTTTCTATTGAGGTTTAAAAAAAAAAAAAAAAAAAGTGGCTCCTCGATTTTACTTGGGCTTCATTCACCTCTGCGTCAGGGCTCCGTTCCGTCGGAGCTTTCCATCTGAACGGAGCCCTGACTGACACAAACTGAAACCGTATGTCTTCAGTGTGCCCTTTTGTTTCCCATAGAAATTATATTTGTGTCTTGGGCTTCTGCCATATTCGGCAGTAACCCTTGGGTATTAAGATCACCCTTCTTTGATTCTCTGCCACACTCCACCGTACGCCGACCGGTATATTGTGTGTTTGGGGCTGGATAAAACTGACCAAACAAGTAGCCAGCACCCCTAGGAATTTACTACTAGTGCTTACCTTTATTTTTCGTTTTTTCGTTTGTCCGTGTGCAAACATGAATGTTCTGTTAAGCCAACTTTGCATGTTTCAATAAGGGGAGAGGGATAAGTGGCGACTGGGCACCTCTGGCACTGCTGAATTCTGGGGGGATTGTGTCACATCCATGCTTCTGACAGGAGATGTCAGGGAACCATAAGGCAGTCCCCAGAGACAATAAATTGTCAGCAGTTTCCGTAGAAATTGGTGGGATATCAAGGGGAAATAAATCGAATGTTTATGGCCAACTTAAAGGTGTTGTCCTGTTCAGAAAACCAATTTTCATACAACCTCTTAGTAAATTTTGGGTTAGAGGAGGGTCTTCTGTTCAGGATCCTCATCTCTTGGCCAGAGTGGAGAGCGGATACAAAGAGAGTCTTTCTCTCTGGAGGACCTGTCCTGTATTACACACACAACCCATTGATGTTAATGGGCACTGTGTAGTACCTAATTTCCCCTGTGGTGGCACTGCAGTAAAGTTGAACACTTCAACAGATTACTTCTGTAAGACATGGGGGATGACAAAAGATGGTCCAAGATGTGTAGATGTCATATTTACACAGGAGGTTGAGGCATCAGCCCATCCTCAAATGAGGTAAACACGATCCTACTTTTTTCTTAGGCCTCTTTCACTGTACCGTTAATATACGTTTACCCCACTTCCATCAGGGGGACGAGCGGATCAGAAGATTAAATGGAAAGCAACTGAAACAAAATAATTACCATTGAAATCAATGGTAATTCTAATGGAACCGTTTGCTTTCTGTTCCTTCGATCATCTCTCTTCCTCTGACGGAAGAGGGGTAAATGTATATAACGGTAGCGGGAACTTGACCTTATAGAATTGATGTGGATTGTTTTAAGCTTTCCTTGTCCTTATGTCCTATTAGAACATCAGGGGGGTCATAATCTAGTACAAAGAGGGTCTCCCGCTCTGGCGATGTGTCCTATGGAGGCATTACATGGACAGTCAATCATTTGACCGCCTTAAAAAAAATCAAGCTATGGGGCCAAGGCTCTTTACAAATGGTGGCAAAAAATTTAATTGAATAAAGAAAAATGTATCTGCGCTTTTGAGGGTTAATTCATTTAAAGATGGTTAAAGTCTGCTTTATATGTAAGTACAAGGTAAACTCTGCCATAAGGTCAGGAAACTGGGAACGCGCTAGGGATGATTATTTATATACACAATGTGCGTAATATAAGCGTTCATTTAACACCCCGACTTCCCTAAAGCTGTGACTGACCTAAATATCACTTACAGAAAAAAGTCTAGTTATAGTCATGTGAAACCACCTTTTTTGTAGGGAAGCTCGGAGAAGATGTCTGCCGGTGTCCAGAATAAGTTTTGGGTTAGCTCAATGGAACCTATTGCCAATTTTAATTGATTTCCCAGGAAATCATTTATTTTGAGGGAAATTAGGCTGCGAGATGGAAGTTTGCACTCCGTGCGTCATTGGAATATGGAATCTTTTCATTTGTGGAGTTAAAACCAACATTTTAGGCTTTGTTCACATCTGCGCTAGGGCTCAGTTTCCGATGTTCCGTCGGAGCGCTGACTGACAAACAGAAACCGTAGGTTTCCGTTTCCATCACCGTTGATTTCAATGGTGACTGATCCGATGCCCATGATTTCCGCTTTTCTCCATTGTGCAAGGGTTCCGTCGTTTTGACGGAACGAATACTGTAGTCTACTACGATATTCATTCCGTCAAAACGACGGAACCCTTGCACAACGGAGACAAACCACTGGCACCGGATCCGTCACCATTGAAATCAATGGTGATGGCACCGGATCATCACCATTTTGTGTCAGTCAGGTCTCCATTCCGACGGAAAGCTCCGGCGGAATGGAGCCCTATGTGAACGAAGCCTTAGAATACGAACTTTCAGGTATGGCGGCCTTGTGCTTTTATCTCAAGTGACCATAGATAAGAACTCGCATCTGTGTATAGCAGTACAGGTATAATCAAGTCTCAAGTTGGCGGGAACACTTTCTTGTTCGAGAAAACCTTGTGGAAACACCTTTCCATCACTGCCCCCCCCCCCCCCATCTCTAGACCTCTTGTGTATATATTATACTCCCTACAATGCAGACTCCTCTCTGCTTCTCATCAGACACAATGTTGCATTTTAGATTTTACAGTGCTTTCTCTTCCTCTGTGCTAGCAATCCCATGATGCCTCAGCACAGAATCACATGAGCAGCTAGAGCCAATACTATCTCTGCTTGCTGGGAAGACCGTGATTATCCTTCCCTCTTTATTCTTTTAAATAAGCTGAGAGACCATATGTATAGAGATGGGGAGCCGAAACTGATCTACAGAAGGCCCCACTTTGTTTTTTTGCCTACAATTTTAACATATATAGTGGGACAGCTTCTGTTGGGCTAATGGAGCCCTATAGACTAGTTTAGTGTGTACAATGGGAGCTTTCCCAAACAGTTTGCACTAAAGGTAGGGCAAAATAATATATGAACCGGGCGCTATGATAAAAGCAGTAGGGCCTCATGCACACAGCGTTATTCTGGTCAGTATTTTGCTTCAGTATTTGGGAGCCAAAACCAGGAGTGGTCCAAATAACGGAAGAGGTGCAAATCTTTCCACTATAGGTTTTCTCTGTTTATGTTGGACTACTGGTTTTGGCTTCCAAATATTGAAGCAAAATACTGACCAGAATACTGACGTGTGCATTAAGCCTAACTGTGATAAGGGGGTTTTACCCTGGGCAATTATCGGGCCGACAAGCGTTCATATAACGCTCGTCGCTGATCGTTGCTCTGTGAAAACAGGACCGTGATCGGCAGATGAACCAGCAAACACTTGTTTATCTGCTGACCGTATCATTTTAAAAAGTGAAATAATATAGTTGTCGGCAGCGCGTCTCCCTGTTTAAACGGGGAGACGTGCCGCCGACCTGATGATGATCTATGTTTGCAAAAAAAGCGCGTCCAAAAACGATGGCAATTAAAAATCAGTTGGTTTTTTTTGCATGTCAAACTGTGAACTAGGCCTTACTATATTTGTTTCAAGCTGTTGTTGCAATTCTCTTATGTTTTATAAACCTTTTCGCATTTTTACTTTTTTTTTTATTATTTTGTATGGTTTCTTTATTACTTTTTGCCAGTACATTTTTGTCGAGTTTAGCGATGTCTCTGGAATTACTATGATATGAGAGTAAAGGAATGTTCCATTCATGCAGGGGAGACCAAAGACAATGGTGTTTCCAGACAGGATTATTAATCATAACCACCTAGTAATTCTCAGATAATTTATGTCAGTGTTGGCGATTGTTGTAGGGTTGTGCCATTATTGTCTTGCGTGAATGAGCTTTCAAGGTGCGTTTAGCACGGGAAGGGAGGTTAACAGCATTGCATTGTATTTCGGTTTCATCCCATGAATGTATGTTGTATCCATAGACTTCTATTAAGCAGAGAGAGAGAACATACTGCCACCAGACACGGCGCTGCCTGAATACCACCTTATGCGTGGCAGCCATGGGTTATGCATCCCAATTCTCCGTTTGGCACCACTTTTTAATCACCATAAATGTGGCCTTGTGTGAGATGAATGCACAACTGCAAAAGTTGGCTTCAACTGCAACCCTTGGCATCAATTGCGCTGTGCCTATATGATGTCACACATCATTCAAATCAGGGCATTCCTATAGACCTTGTGTAATTTCAGACACTGCATGTCGTTTTATCTAGTTTGTGTCCCCCTCCCCTTTTGTAAATGCACTGTAGTGATCTGTATTGACTTACCTGGTGCTGTATTTCACGGGCCACCGTAGGGTCACGTGATCTGTACTCTGACAACACCGATCCTACAGGGTCAACTGTATCAACCGGATGTCAGTCTTCCTATTTAAGTCTCGGAGACTCCCAGCGAGGTTCTCATAGACTGCTGTAGGATCCAAAAGTTAGGTTAACGCAAGACACTGTAGGATAGGAGGAGTCAAACTGAAGATCACGTGACCGCATGGCGGTCCAAAATTAAGCAACCTCACATCATCTGCAATGTTGTAAGTGGTCACACGGCTGCATGTAAGAAAGAAGCTGCAGGGAAAGCCAGTGGCAAATTCACACAATTGTTCATATTTCACTCTGTCGACCTCAAACCAATGCAGTTTGTGATTAGCTGCAACTGTAACGTTTCGCTGGAGGCAGGGTGTTTACATTACATGTGTTTATTACAATTATTTTTTACGGTTGAGTGCATGGGGCCTCAGTCTTTGTAACTCTTCGTGTACAAGCGCCATGTTCTAATAGTTGACACTCTAGTCTTCTTCCCATCCCCTAGACCACCATCGCTGGCCTAATACTTCAGCCAATTTTTTATGTAGACAGTATTGGGCTATCCAGTCCTGCTCATGGGTGTCCTTACATTAGGACAATGGTTAGGGTCCTGGTAAGGAGACTCACGCCAATCACCATGGGTTTCCCCATACAGGGTGAATATTTGTTTTTTACTTTCTACGGTTATTATGCAGTTGGAACGTTTTTCTATGAAAGATTACTAGAGAGGTGCGCTCGAGAGCATTGTCCTTGGTACTTGCTCCTCACAATTCTCAGTCTCCTGTTGAGAAGGTCTAACCAGAATATGTAAATTGTGGTAAGCCTTGAAAGGAAACATCTGGTTTTGCAAAACCACCAAGTGCTCAGAATAAGCCCTTTTGTTAGTTTCGTAACTTATTAACTTCCGCTCCTTGAGCTGTGTGGTGGAAGAATGAACTGTTATATGAAGCGAGCAGGAACTCTCTGATAATCATTGTGGTAAGTGCGCAAGTTAGACGCCCGGTCAGGAGGTGACAGTCCTCCACGCTGACATTGTATGCGCTGGGACCTTCCCTACTAAGTCATTAGAAGTGTGTACAGCCCCTCCAACACTGGGTCTGGGGGCTCAACAGTGGATGTGCTCAGAGCCCACTACGTTAATATTTTACTGGTATCTTGTAGATGGCAAGTGCACCCCTTTCTCCCCTGTGATGTACTTTTACGTCTTGAGGACTGCATAATATGTCCCAGTGATGGTGAAGACACAGGATCTCTGCCCACGCCACCCCTTTCAGGTGGTGACTGTATTATATAACCAATGCCCTGCTGTAATGGTCGGAATTGGAGAATATGTAGATCCTGGCCATATAACACTTAGGTGCTGCGGTTGCTATGGACCGCAGAATCGAAGTGATTTTACAGAGGGAGGGGGGCTCACCAGGTAAGCACATAAGCGTCGATTGGTTGCCATGGCAGCCGGGGGCTTAACAATGGCTCCCTGGTCTGCCATGAACGAGACCCAAATAGGTGTAACTCTGATAGAGATTAAAGAATAGAAGGGCTAAAATAATAAATAAAAAAAGTTCAATAAAGGAACAAGATGCTTTATAATGAGGAAAAAATGTCAAAAGCCCAAAAAACTACACATGATTATCACCGAATCAGTCACGACCCGTACAATAAAAATAAAACCTTATTATTACTGCCTTGGGGAAAAACGAAACTAAAACGGCAAGAACAGAATTTACTCTGTACTCCAAAATGGCGCCATTTCAGAATACAACTCGTCCCGCAAAAAACAAGCTTATACGGCTACGTCAGCGGAAAATTAAAATTATGGCTCTTGGATTGCAGAGATGAAAGACGTAAAGAATTGCCACATCATTAAGACCTAAACTAGGCTGCATCCTATCCAAAGAACGTGCCAGGGGGTTAAAATGCCCAGGTAACATAAGCCCATAGCCACCACAACCGGTTTACATTGCTCTACACATAAATGCCATCCCCTCTGGTTTTTTTTTCTCCACTGATCGGGCAGTTTCCCAAAACCAAACAATCCCCTAAAGTTAGAGCCGTTCTGTAGTCACATTGTGACATGTTCACGTTACGGGTATTAGAATGAATACACCGTCTACACAACTGAGATTTTTGCCATGACATCAGCTGTAGACCACGTTGGTGAGTGAGCCAAGAGGTCTCTTAGGGTGATGCCAAAAACCAACTCAAGACTTTATCTCCCATTCAGCCACCCTGTGAAAAGTGTCACATTGAGACGGTAGATTTGATGAAGTATAAATATAATGATCAAGTCGGACGACTTGTGTATTGCCATATTTCTGCAGGTGCAGTTACAACATTTTGGATGCCATTGTTTCCTGGCGTTGCACCCTGTCAGCCTGGCCGGTTGTACCGTTCAAAATGGACTTTATTCTATGTAGCTATAACAAATACAGGCAAAAACCTCCCGTTATTAGGAGTCACCATGGGGGTTGTGCTAGACTTGGAGCGGTCTGATCCGTCTTTCTCTATTCTTATAGCACGTTCTTTGAGAATCTGACAGCAGCTCACAAATAAATGTTCTTGGCAGCGGAGGGTTGAATATGCTACAATAAAGATCTATTGAGTTTATTGCTATTCTCACCATCTGCTCCTTGTGACTGGCTGTGTGCTAGGCTTATTGTGCTGCCTTGGTGCGATGCCCACTGTGGTCAAGGCGGGGAAGGGGAGGGGGGCATTTTGCAAGTCTGAGCTGTGAGCTAAAAATCCACATTGGAAGATGACAACACATGGTAAGCGGCTGCACTCTCTCTAGGAGAGATGTCTCTGTTCAAAAAGGAGACGGTACTATGCAAAAAGTTAAACAAAATGACCTCCAAAAATTTCCGTTGACTTATGTCTATCCCATGTGGCGTGCAGGGGGCAGAAGCGGTTGTCGGGTGTATGCACCGCCAATCCCTGTGTAGTAGGTGACACTACTGGTCTCCTCAGTGACGAGTCAGCGGTGTCGCCATCGTACTGGTAACAAATATATGAAAGACCCTTGGTAGCTGGCAGGCTGAATATATAAACTAACGAACAGATGCCAGAGGCAGGATAGCCTTATTTCCCAGCCACCATTAAAAAGTATTTTGTATTCTTTATTGTGCTATATTCAGCAAAAGGACCAACAGACAAAACAAAGGGTTAAAATTGCCAATGCATGGAGCGGGCTAACGGACTTGAGTAATTATAGCAGAGTGCACGTGTATACAACGCCTGTCAAACAAGACGTACAACCTAAACACAGAGACCACTGGTATTCGCAGCAGTCACCTAGGTAGATTAGTATTGTGCCCAATATCCAAGCATGAGTTAAAATTGTAAGAGTAGCCCCCCCCCCTGACATGTTTCGCTACAAGTGTCGCCATTGTACTGGAGCACCTGTTGCTAAGCAACAGCTCGCAAATAGTCAGGCTAGGGCTGGGTGATTTTGCAAAAGATACCTAGATATTTATTTATTTTTTTAACCATATGAACGATTTTCGATTTAAATCTCCGGTATTTTATTCAGTGTTAAAGAGGCTCTGTCACCAGATTTTGCAACCCCTATCTGCTATTGCAGCAGATCGGCGCTGCAATGTAGATTACAGTAACGTTTTTATTTTTCAAAAATGAGCATTTTTGGCCAAGTTATGACCATTTTTGTATTTATGCAAATGAGGCTTGCAAAAGTCCAAGTGGGCGTGTATTATGTGCGTACATCGGGGCGTGTTTACTTCTTTTACTAGCTGGGCGTTGTGTATAGAAGTATCATCCACTTCTCTTCACAACGCCCAGCTTCTGGCAGTGCAGACACAGCCGTGTTCTCGAGAGATCACGCTGTGTCGTCACTCACAGGTCATGCATCGTGTCAGACGAGCGGGGACACATCGGCACCAGAGGCTACAGATGATTCTGCAGTAGCATCGGCGTTTGCAGGTAAGTCGATGTAGCTACTTACCTGCAAACGCTGATGCTGCTGCAGAATCAACTGTAGCCTCTGGTGCCGATGTGGCCGACACGATGCAGGACCTGTGAGTGACGTCGCAGATCTGCACTGTCAGAAGCTGGGCGTTCTGAAGAGAAGTGGATGATACTTCTCGTCAGAACGCCCAGCTAGTAAAAGTAGTAAAAACGCCCCGATGTACGCACATAATACACGCCCAGTTGGACTTTTGCAAGCCTCATTTGCAAAAATACAAAAATGGTCATAACTTGGCCAAAAATGCTTGTTTTTTAAAAATAAAAACGTTACTGTAATCTACATTGCAGCGCCGATCTGCTGCAATAGCAGATAGGGGTTGCAAAATCTGGTGACAGAGCCTCTTTAACAAAAAGAAACCTAAAGACAAAGTATACATGCTGTCCATGTCAATAGCGCCACACAGTGCCCATTGAGATGGCGTCACACTTACGTTTCCCCGTTCCTGCACTGTCCTCCAGTACTGCAGGCCCGGTCTCTTTTGACCAGGCCTGCTCCAGCTGAATGACGCAGGTGGTGCGAGGACGCGCCTGCATCTGTAGGACCCTATAATGCAAATCTTTATTGAAATTTCTAATCTTTTTGCCTGTGGTAAATAACAAGGTACCGGATCCAGGGCAGGTAAGTGTGACGCTGTGGGGCTCTATCCAGTTGCTATTTTATGTCACTTTTTAAAGGGGTGTGATTTGCATTATGCATTTTTTGTTACAAGGATCCTCTGTCGATAAGTCTGTTACTTTACGTTCTGTAAAAACGTTTAGGTTATGTGCCGGGAAAACTATTGGCACATACGCCAACTGTAGACATACGCACCCATTTATCTGACTGAGAATACTGGTGGTATGCGCTGTGTTTTTATTGTATTGCAAGCAGCAGGCTGCACTTTCCTATACAGCGGGACACCACAAAAAATAAAAAATACTGCGTGGTATACCTCCGACATGATGTGAACAGAGCCTAAGACCAAAGGGTCTTTTTGTGCTGGGACTCCTAGTGATCTGTGAGGGGTAATCGGCAGCAAGTGTTTTATTTTCCTGCAGCGCCACTGCAGGATAAATGAGGCATTACGCAGGCACTAGAGGAGAGTGAATCTCCTTGTCTCTTCTCTGGCTAATAGATCCTGGTTTATAGACTTTAATCTACTTTATAATTCCCCAAACCAGACAACATTTTAGTATTTGCTGGGCAAATACAAGCATCGTATACTATAGAGTAGTTGTCTCCTGCTGTTACACCTCCTAACGTGTCCTGATATGTTGTGGCTGTCAAGGCATGCTGGGAGTTGTAGTTTTGCAGCTGGTAGATGGCCATGGGTTGGAGACCATTACTCTATAGATTAAGAAAATAAATGTTCCATCAAGCAGGGATTGTACTTGCGGTATGTGGATGTTTGTTTCGCACCCAGCTGGCACTCTTCCACCATAGTTGTACTTTTGCTTAAATGTTTGTTTGCTAAAGTCAAAACTTGTGTCCTGAAATAAATAGTTTGTAATTGAGAAAGCATTTGGATTACCATGTTATTGAAGTGCAGATTTTCTTCTTCATCCTCCCTCACTTGTCCGTTCTTCTGGAACATTAATTATCCCGTGGCTTCTCTCATCTTGCGTCGCCTCGGTTTTGGCAGCCTTCTGCTATAAATGAAGATTTTATTATTTGCACTTACATGTTGTGTCTTAGAGAAGAAAGTGGAATGTTAAAGTAAATCTATTCTACGCAGACAGGACTCTCCAACACTCTAGAACGATTACAGTATATGGACCCCTCCGGTATATACCCCTCAAGGCGTTCTTTGGGTAACCAGCCGTGTTGGATGTTTTCCGTCGATCCTGTTTTCTGCGAGGTTCTTGGAGTTGAGGGCACCAGAGTCCTCTTGCTGCCGCACTGCTCATCACTCGCCATAGAAATAACATGTTCGTGGGGTAGGTTCCGTTTGACTACAGCCCATTGGTATCTAATTTTTTTGGTGAGCGGGATGAAGTGTACAACCCCCAAACCAATCTGAAGATGACTTCTGTAGACCACTATTGCCCAGTATGACCAACCAGTCAATCACACTAGAGCTGACCATGCAGCGTTCTTGCATATTTATCCCTATGGGTTCAGTGGCTGTCTGTGAAATCCCCCGTTTTGGCTTTTGCGGACTTATAGACATTTGATGGATATCGGTCACTGCTTTTTTGGCGGCTATTTACAGACACACAACTTTTTGTTTTATTAGAAGAGCCTCGCACCAGCCTGTAAATATGATCTAAGACGATAAACATTAGTGACGTGTGGAATTGGGGTTAATACTTGGGTGTGAAGTTGCAAGATGCCCGGGAGCATTAGACCTTACATGCTACATACTGCACTCTACATACAAAACTTAAGAGCCAAAAGTAACTTGATGACCACACGGAGTCATCCAAGGAGGAGATCTACTCGTGTTGACTAAAAGCAAAGAAAATAACGCGTGGGTGCAAACTGTGCTGCTGTTCTGTATACTGTATCTCACTGCTAAAGATTGGTTTCACTCATTTCTGGGCTTATATATATATATATATATATATATATATATATATATATATATATATATATATATATAGCAGTTTATGCTTTTTATATGCTCTGCAAAAGGATAAAAGTCAATAATGACCTATAAAAAATATTGTTTACTATGCTATTTACACTGGTGTCATGGCTTCTATTATTACAGGAGTCACAACCATTATTACGGATCCATTGTGTGACCGATCCAGGTGGTTCCCATTTGACTTCTAAGACCAGGATGCACTTAGACTTTTTGTAGTACTACTGGTTGATTTTAGCTCTCGGGTGACAGCTGCAGTCCACAAGATTGCATGCAATTCAATGTACTCACTTGGACTGCAGCTCAAAAGTTAAAAGCACTGGTCTAATGGGTCTGTCAGGTTTCAGTTTCTAATTTTATACAGGAAAGAATAGCGCAGCACGTTATGTTGTTATGGGCATCAAAAGCTATGGAAGTCATCTAAGGTGTATGCAGAAGTTTTGGTGTACTGAGGGATATCACGATTTAACGAACACTTGGCATAAGTGGGTCTTTAACCTTTTTGATGCCTATAACTTAAAGGCTATGTACACCTTTTGAAATAGTGTTTTTTTTTCCCCCCCTAAATACTTTCTAAATACTTTTTATTAAAAATGTTTTTATTTTATATAAAAACTATTTTTATTTTTTGAGATAAAGTTACTTTGTATCCTGTATACAGAGCAGCTGTATCTTGCGCTGAGACCTGAATCTGTCAGGTTAGCGACACTGGTTCAATGTCAGCGGGTCCTGAGTGTCTGACATGCAGGATCCACCTGTTACTGATCACATCTAAGTTATGAACTCGGTAACCGCTCAATCCTGCGTGTCTCAGCCAGGCATTTGTGAATTCTTAAGGGTCAATGCACACAATGCGTATTACGTGCGGTGTTGCGGTCATTTACACGCTGCAGTATTTTTCCCGCAAAATGAATGGAGAGAAGTGTATGATGCTGATTGGTCAGCCTCATACACCCCTCTGTACAACTTGGTCAATAGTAAAACACGCCCAGTTGTCCATTGAGAAACTCATTAGCATAAAGCTAAAATCGCTAATAACGTTAAAATAGATCATTTTTTTAAAATAAAAAGCATCACTGTCACCTACATTATAGCGCCGATCACCTTATGTAGGAGACAGGGCACTTATAATGGGGTGACAGAGACTCTTTAATGCAGTACACAGTAATGTTATGTGTCACAAGTACATGTTGGGTTTAGATTCTATGGCTGCAAGTGGCTAACAATGGACTAAAGTTCTGCCCGTTGGGAATCTTCCTGCTTCTCAAGAATCGGGGGTTTTTAGAAAGTGTCACTTGATCCCTCTCGGCTCTTAAAGGCCGGTCTCACGCGAGTGTAATACGGGCCTGGCCCGACTGTGGGTCTGATGACTCTAACCTACCACATCATAGGAACCGAATTGGCCTTAAAGGAAGAGTGTCACGACCAACTTTTTTTTTAATATGTTATGTGTTTTAGTGTGATAGATCAATAAATTTTATTAATGTATGTTGCTGTGTTGTACTTTTTACGTTTTTAATTGATTTACTTCTCTATGGGGGCTGCCATTTTTGTTTCCATTACTGTGTGTGTCGATTAACGACACACACAGACATGGAATACGGCAGCCACAGTCCCATAGGGACTGCGAACGGCTCCCGTCCCATTGACTGCCGTGTACGGCGTCTGTGTGGGAACTGCGCATGCGCCGCTCCCACACAGTCCTATTCGAAATTGGCGCCGTCCGGCGCCATTTTCCTGTGGACCGGAAGTCGCGGCCGGACAGTAATATTACTACTTCCGGTCGCGGCTTCCGGACTTGTGCACATGGAACAGCGGCAGCAAACGGAGCGGACGGGCCGGAGGGAGCCGCGGCGGCAGGAGCAGGTAAGAGATTTCAATGTATGTTCGTGTTTACTACTGTATGTAAACCTACTACGCTGTGTGTTAGCTCAAAAAATGGCGACACACAGTGTAGGAGGTTACACCGTTCAAACCCCTCGTTTATCCCGGCACTAGCCAGGATAAAGGAGGGGGGGATGCTGAGAGCTCACTAGAGCGAGAGCTTTTAACCCAATGTTGCAATGCTGCAATTTTGGGAAATAGCTCCATCTAGTGACCAAAAATGGGTAGTATTATAAATTAGAATTAATTTATAATATTTCCTGACTATTTCCTGACTCGTGAAAAAAATAAAAAAAATTTGAACAATGTTTAATCACCCACACACTAAATGTTTAATTAAAAAAAAAAAAACATGTTTTTCGGGCAATACCATGCCTTTAAGGCTGAAAAGTCACATAAAAGTGGGAGTCATATAGGTGACTTTCCAGTCTTAAATGACACTGTGGGAGGTTTTGTGGGTGTTGGGGTGCTTTCTAGTTAGGGTTTCTCCGCTCTGGGTGAACCCTACTTGTTCACATCCGTGTGCTATGTGATTTTCACCCAGCCATTGACTTGGGTGATAGGTGCGTGAAAAACACCTATGTAGGACATGCAGTGAGTTTTTTACCCAACAGACTCTCGCTGCGTGAAAACTCCTGCATGTGTGAACAGCCCCATTGAAATCAATTTGTCCGTGTGCCATACGTGATTTCCCTGTGTAGCACACAGACGTTATTCAGGCTCGTCTGAATATGCCCTTACTGCCAGGTTTTCCCACAGATTATAGCTGATCACGGGGGATGACACTGATCAGCTTATTGTCCAGAAACTTTCCCTAGTAGAAGGCCAGATTCGCACGAGCGTGTGCGTTTTGCACGCGCAAAAAATACGGCGTTTTGCGTGCGCAAAAGGCACTTAACAGCTCCGTGTGTCAGCAGCGTATGATGCGCGGCTGCGTGATTTTCGCGCTGCCGCCATCATCATGACACTCTGTTTGTATGTTTGTAAACAGAAAAGCACGTGGTGCTTTTCTGTTTTCATTCATAGTTTGTACTATTGTAATGCGCATCACACGTCTCACACGGAAGTGCTTCCGTGTGCTGCGCGTGATTTTCACGCACCCATTTCACGCACGGTTTGCACGGCCCCATAGACTAGCATAGGTCCGTGTGAGGCGCGTGAAAATCACGCTCGTTGCACGGACCTATTATACGTTCGTCTGAATAAGCCCTAACAGTGGGTTTTCAAGATCTTAAAGGGGTTTTCCCACGCGAGACGTTTATGACATATCCACAGGATATGTCATAGATGTCAGATAGATGCGGGTCCGACCTCTGGGATCCGCACCCTCTCTAGAACGGGGCCCCCTAAACCCCGTTCTTGTGTTGTCTATCGCTGACTCCCGGCTACTTCCTGACTTTATGGTTGGGAGGTATGGAAACAGTGTAACCCGCTGAGCTAGGCTGTTTCCATAACTCCCATAGTAGTAGTGAATAGCCGTTACGGAAGCAGTATAGTGGTAACTACCATTCAGTTATATGGGGCTTACGAAAACAAAACCGCGTAGCTCTGCGAGACAGAGGTAGAATGGGGTTTAGTGAACCCCGTTCTAGGGATAGGTGCTGGTCGCAGAGGTGGGACCCGCATGTATCTGACTTTTGACATATCCTGTGGATGTCATAAATGTCCCTCGTGGGAAAACCATTTTAATTTTTTTTTATTTTTTTTAAATGCATTCTTAAAGTGTGTGTATATACAGTGGTCATACTGAGCATTGACCTAGGGGAGCGTACATTACATCGCCCCGTGCAGCCGCAGAGCTTTATATCAACATTTGGGAACCAAATCTTAGCAGGCAATATATTGGTAAGTTTGAGCAGTAGATGTTCTTCATTCATTAACTCTTATGTAATCCTTAAAATTTGCAGCCAAACTAAGTCAGATGCTACTGACATGAGAACTGTGTATTGCTTTCTGTATTATACGTAGTAACTGAGGATTGCAGGGTCCAACTGCTCTTGCCTCGAAAAACAGTCCAATGACAAATTCAGCTCTGCTACCTCTGCATAAATATTGCAGTGTAGGCTCAGAATAGGCGTTACTCGTGTTCCTCCTTTTGGGTTTCAGCTGCACCATCCTCCGGTACAGACGAGACTTCTCTCCCTTGTAGGTCTGAGCCATGTTTGTAGGACCTGAAGCTCTCTGATTGGTAAAGTGTTCTGTTATTGCTGCCGCAAGCTACATGCTGAGTGGACGGAGTTGGGGAGAGGAAGGTCTTTGGTTCTGTACACTGCATCGTTCTCCTGTTCCGAGTCAGAGATGCACACTGCGTCCTAAGGGAAACATGGCCCAGTTTGGGATACTCGACTGTATGCTCAACCCCAACTGGAACCTGCTCTGCAATCTGTACTGTGCGTGGGGCAACCAGGTCAGTGCATGGTGGGCAGGTTGGTTTTTTTTTCCCGCTGCACTGATGACCTTCGGTTTCTCATTTACACTAGTGGAATAGGATTATGCAGATAGTATTGTAGTGCTGAATCAGGCTGGATGACAAGCGGAGCGTGGAAACTCTATTTACCTGGTTTATTAGGATGGCAGTGACGACGACAATACTCAATTTCACACGTTATTGCTCTTCCATTAAACCTTATGCTGCCGGCGCCTTGTTTCTTGGTTATTCCTCGTTTTATGAGCAGTCCCAACTTTCCTTTGAAAAATATTCAATGTCTTAAGGTGGCGTTGTAATCCTTGCATTTAATGTTTTGCATAGTGCTACTTTGATGTTCCGGATTACGGTTTATTTTATGTCCGCTTGCGGCAGTAGGATGCCATTCTGTTATCTTTTTCTCTTGTTGGGCCGTGTCATGTCCATAGGAAATACTGCAGTCTTGCTAGAGGCTTGACTGAAAGGGTTATTCCCATATCCATGGGATATGCCATAAATATCTGATAGATGCGGGTCCCATGTCCTGGAACATCATTTATCTCCGGAATGAGAGTCACCGGACCCCGTCCCACCCGTCATGTCCGTCTATCATGTCCTTGTACATTTACCCTACACTGATATATTGTAATAAGCTGCCGGCCTGAGGTCCAGGTGGTCGGTTCAGGGGACTGCCCAGACCGGATACAATTGTAGCAAGCACTCAGCCGTGAGAAGTACTTGGTCTGTACAGGTTTTCCGCCTCTGGATGTAAACATTGATGTATATATTCCCTGAGCTCAGATCTTGGAAAGCAAATTCTATTCTAAAGTTACATAACTTTTCATTATGCAAAGATTCAACTTTATTTACCTAGACTGAAAAATCCTTTTAATAGTGCGTAATGTCATTAATTGCGCTCTGAGACGCTTTCCCCCACCACGTCGGAGGTAGTTCCCGCACAGCACTGCAATCTACGGCGCGAGTATGGAACGGAATTAGGAGCTGAGCCTACATCATGAGCAGTGGGTGTCACCTGTAACAGTTGGGATAAGGCCTCCTGCACAAGGCCGTACCCGTAATCATGGCCAGCGATTGCGGGCACGGCCAGCCGCCGTCTTCCATGGGCCACAGCCCGCATTTTCGGCCCATTCGGCCATACAAAGTATGGGAGCACTGCCTGTAAAATACGAAAAGTAGGACATGCTCCGTAATTCCCGGCACAGTTCCATGGCACAGACACCTATCCGTAGCGATACGCGGCCAATAGAACTGAATGGGTCCGTAACTGCGGACCGTATTACGGTCTGCAATTACGGATTTTTTTTTTACGGTCGTTTGCATGGGGCCTAAAAGCTAGCCATTTAACCCCTTTGATTGTGCTGTTAATAGTGACGCAATCGGTTTTACAGAGGGAGGGGACCCTCGGACCCTCCCTGTAAGCCCATAAGCGCTATTTTGGGGTGCAGATGGGTTTCTAAGGTAGCTAGGGCCAAACAATGGTACCCAGGTCTGCCATGTACATAAGCAGGCAGGACCTAATAGCATGTCATAATTGAAATACAGAAGTAATGTATTATAGAAGCAATCAGAGGATCAAATTTTAGGGCTAAAGGCGCATGTTGCGTAATTAGATTCGGAAAATCTGCATCAAAACTGCAGGTAAATGTATGTAATTCCACAGCTAAAACCACAGCTTTTACAAGTTTTTAGGTGCGTTTTTTACCTTTTGATGTGGAAAAGGTGTGGTTTCATTCTGCGTGTTTTGTTGCGTTTTTCTCTACAACTAGTCAGATACAATTTGCAAGCCGAAATGCAGGTTAAATTGACATGCTGTGGATTTTAAAATACGCAACGCAGGTCAATCTACCCCAGAATACAATGTCTGAAAGATAGTTACGGGTCTTGAAATGCGGCGACACAAAAACAAAAAAAGTTTGAAAGCTTTTTTTTTATTGTGCAGAAATAGTTAAATATATATATATATAACCTCTGTATTTGGTATCGCCGTAATTTATCGACCCGAAGAATAAAGTTACCACATTACTTATTTCACAAGGTGAAAACCGTAATAGCAGATCCCAAAAACCAGTGGGGTAGATTTATAGGAATTAGTACAACGTGGGGTTAAATAAACAGGAAAACTTTGCTGCATTCTTGAGGCCACGTCCTAAAGGCGGTTTTCGGGGTAGTCCCATCACCCGAAGTGATGGAATATGGCTAGGATATACAATCACTCTCTGATCAATGGGGATCCGACTGACGGGACCCCCATGGATCTTTAGGATAAAGGTGACGCAACACTGGTTTACCCTGCACAGTGGTGCTTCCGGCCACCGGATGTGCATGAATCGGCAGCACGACCCCAGTCGCTTGTGGCCGGGAGCCTCTTGGATTTACAAAAGGTTGCACTCAATGCAGTGGCTGAACAGTTTTATGTATTTTTTTTTTCCCCCCATATATATTTATAACATTGATATCACCAAAAAAAGTCAAATTAAAAACAATTAATCCGTGCAAAAAAAACATTAAAAACGTGGGTGACCAAATGCTACTAGACCTAATATGGAGCCATGTGTCTAGCAACATATGAAATATATATGTTCCCCCTATTGTCTGGTGTAATCTTGGTCATCCATGTTTTATAGCTTTTTTTTTTTTTTTTGCACTTATGGATTGACATTTTGATTTACAATAAAATTTGATGCTTTGTATGTTTTTGGTCTTTCACTCCTTCTGTGCGTGCTTAAACTGGGTAGTGTAAACATTTTTGGGGGGGAATTCCTCATGAGTAAAAAAATTGGATCAAAACTTGGGAACATGTTCCTAGTGGTGATTTGGGGAAATTACCTGTTGCTGCGGCACTGCAGCTGATTTGGAATTCGTGTAACGCGTCAAAGATGCAGACCCAGGAGTCAACAATGGCCATAAGTATGGGTCTTCCAATAGTTTATTTCCGGTAATCCAACACCTCGACGGTCTAAAGTATGGCAGAGTTGTTTTTTGGCGGGACTGGCCAGTTCGGAAAGATAATGGACGGAACAATTAGTGTTCCGCAGCATTGCCTAATGGGAACGCTCTCAATATATATACATATAAGTAATTAAATATTTATAAACTAACTTTAGTGTGAGTTATGTTGTGTGGTGTTTTTTTTTTTTATAAGCTTTAAATTGGGAACTAATATGTAAACCTTCCAGTATCTTGAATTTCCTCCTAAAACAACTGAACAGGTGTTTAGGGCCTATTCACATCAGCATGGTTTCCGTTGAGGGATTCAGTTTGAGGGAACCCCTCAACATAAGGGCAAACGGAAACCATTGCTTCCGTTTGCATCACCATTGATCTTAATGGTGACGGATACTTTGCTAATGGTTTCCGTTTGTCATCGCTGTGCAAGGGTTCCGTTTTGATGGAATCAATAGCGCATTCGAGAAAGTTCCTGTTGGACTGAAACGTTGCACTGGTGGGTGAATAAATTCCCCTTTTTCCTGGACGTTCTGCCTTGTCTTTTGTTTGTGGATTTAATCTATGGGACTTTGGATCAAGTCCCCCTGAGGCTTGCACCCGGTATTTGGATTATACTTTTGTCTCCGGTGTTGTGATATTTTCTTTTTTGTACTAATGCGGAGACCGCCTGCGATCAGTTATCTGTGGGGAGCCAGTGTTAAGTTTTCCTGCAGTGCCACCACAGGAGAAATGAAAAACTACAGTTCCTCAATGTGCTGCCCATGTAATGCACAGATGTCTTCGCGCCTCCAGAGTGAGAGGTGCTCTTTATAGCTGCTGTCTTTTGGCGCTTGGAGGAGTCCTGACAATCTAGTAGCTCAAAATTAATGTACCCAGAGTTGAGTCTCGAAGGTACAGATAAAGGCAGACATGTAAAGGCCATTCATACCAGTGGTTCAATGTAGGTGGTCAATACACACAAAGTGGTAAGAAGCGCAAACAACATCATCACTTAAATGGCTTCAATTGTTCACGGTGAAATGTACCGAACTAAAGGGAATCTTACAGGATCGGATGTGAGCATTGGCTTGTGGGCTTCTTGGAGGTTGGGCAAGCACCCCGGGTGTATGTCATTGGGGTACCCAAGCGCACCTCTTGCACATATCCATGGGCACCATGACATCAGTTCACCTGTCTGCAATGAATAGACCTTCTCTGCCTGGTGGGTCCAGTTGTCCTTCCACCAACATATGTTGCAAACTTGTACTGAATGTTCTGAATTGGAGAATATAGAAGTATAAATGCCGGAGTATTTAAAAGTGATGACCAGAAATATTTTTCTACATGACCCTTAACTTTTCTCTGCACTTATAGGGACAAACTTAGTCTAGCTAAACGTTTACCAAACCTCTGACTTGTCATAGTGTCCTGTCAGAAGTTTTGATTGGTGGGGTTGCAGCACGGAGACCCCCACCAATCTCTAAAACGAAGCCGCTGAAGCGCTTGTGTTATCGCTCAGCCACTTCGTGTCTGCTTGGCCATTTCTGGAAATGAATAGCTGAGTACGGACTCCATAGAAAGTCTGAGCCCGTACTCCGATACATTTATTTCCGGAATAAAACGAACAGACACGAAGCGGCTGAGCGCTCACACGAACGGTTCAGCTTCTTCGTTTTAGAGATTGATGGGGGTTTCTGTGCTTGGACCCCACCAATCAAAAATTCTGACGTGTCAGAAGTTTGTTAAACGTTTAGCTAGACTTTAATACTTCATTCTTTGTGCCTCTATATTGATTGGTCGTATTGATCGTGGATGTGTACGGACATCTCTTATAGTTCCATATACTGTGGCCTCTTGCCATAGGTTTTATTTTGCGTTAAATCCAATTATGCTTGTAAACTGCTTATTCATACCGTACTTCAATAAACAGAGCGATGCTCTGCAGGTCCATTCCACTGCTCATGCAGCCAGGAAGTCATTATGTAGCATTACGTGAACCAAAGCTTTTTACGGTGAATGCAGCAATTAACGGTCAGAATATTCAGCCGGGTATTACTCTTATATCCGCGAGAGTGATACCTGTGGCTTTTCCAAATGCTTTTTCTTCCTTAGACCAATTTGCAGAGTAAAAACACAACCTGCTCTCAGAAAGCCTGTTACAATGGAATATTTATGTGCTATGCTGCACTGGTTTATACTATTATTCACCTTTTTTTTTTTTTTTTAAATACAGGCCATTTATGAACCAGAACAGCCTGAAAAAAACAGCAAAAACATGTGGAGCCTATATATTACATGAACATGTGGAGCCTATATATTACATGAACATGTGGGGCCTATATATTACATGAACATGTGGGGCCTATATATTACATGAACATGTGGGGCCTATATATTACATGAACATGTGGGGCCTATATATTACATGAACATGTGGAGCCTATATATTACATGAACATGTGGAGCCTATATATTACATGAACATGTGGAGCCTATATATTACATGAACATGTGGGGCCTATATATTACATGAACATGTGGGGCCTATATATTACATGAACATGTGGAGCCTATATATTACATGAACATGTGGAGCCTATATATTACATGAACATGTGGAGCCTATATATTACATGAACATGTGGAGCCTATATATTACATGAACATGTGGAGCCTATATATTACATGAACATGTGGAGCCTATATATTACATGAACATGTGGAGCCTATATATTACATGAACATGTGGAGCCTATATATTACATGAACATGTGGAGCCTATATATTACATGAACATGTGGAGCCTATATATTACATGAACATGTGGAGCCTATATATTACATGAACATGTGGAGCCTATATATTACATGAACATGTGGGGCCTATATATTACATGAACATGTGGGGCCTATGTATTACATGAACATGTGGAGCCTATGTATTACATGAACATGTGGGGCCTATGTATTACATGAACATGTGGGGCCTATATATTACATGAACATGTGGAGCCTATATATTACATGAACATGTGGAGCCTATATATTACATGAACATGTGGAGCCTATATATTACATGAACATGTGGAGCCTATATATTACATGAACATGTGGAGCCTATATATTACATGAACATGTTCTGTGTCGTTAGTTTCACTACATGGGGGATAGACCCCTTTTTAAAGTCTATTCAATGCATTTCTCCTGCTTAATCTGACATTGTGGCGTTTAGAGGCGTGTGATATGTAAATGAATGCGCCTCCCTCCCCTGGTATGATTGGCTGGCATGTACTGTGTTTCGGCAATGACTATTTAAAGACGACCTGTCCGCTTGCCTGACGTCTGTTTTATTATATGCTTGTATTCCCCATGAAAAAGTAAAGCTGGTGCATCTTTTCTTAGTATTTAATGTTGTGCCGTTCCCTTGTTGTTCCTCCTGGAAATCTATAAAGTAACTGGGTGTTAAAGGGGTTTTCTCACAATGAGGATAGGTGATAAATATGGGGGTCTGACTGCTGGGAGAACAGGCTTACTTTGCTGTTCCTGGGAGCCTTCTAGGAAAAGGAGCGGTAGTGCGTGTGTTCAGCCACTGCGCCATCCGTTTCTATGGGGCCGAAGAAAGCGCTCGGCGGTCCCATATAAATTAATAGAGAGGTGGTCAAGCATTCGCACTACAGCTTCAATACTACGGGGCTCCCAGGAATGGCAAGGTAAGCTTGTGATTGGAGTGGGTCCCATCGGTCAGGTCACAACTATCCTGCGGATAGGCGATCAATAATCATTATGGGAAAACTCCTTTAAGGTTTTTTGCACGAACGAATGACCTGGTGAACAAGAGTTCATACAAACTCTCGTTCCCGTTCATTGCACACTGGGCAATTTTGCCGTCTGAAGCGTACGACAATGGTAAAGCAAAATCGTGCATGGGTCCTATTGTAAGGGTATGTGCACACACACTAATTACGTCCGTAATTGACGGACGTATTTCGGCCGCAAGTCCCGGACCGAACTCAGTGCAGGGAGCCGGGCTCCTAGCATCATACTTATGTACGATGCTAGGAGTCCCTGCCTCTCGGTGGAACTACTGTCCCGTACTGAAAACATGATTACAGTACGGGACAGTTGTCCTGCAGAGAGGCAGGGACTCCTAGCCATCGTACATAAGTATGATGCTAGGAGCCCGGCTCCCTGCACTGTGTTCGGTCCGGTACTTGCGGCCGAAATACGTCCGTCAATTACGGACGTAATTAGTGTGTGTGCACATACCCTTATAGTTCCCGTGCACCACACTCTCTGAGCGTTGTACGGTTACCATGGCAGCTATACCGTTATGTGCAGTAGGCTCGCTAAGAATCGCAACTGGAGGTACACTTTAAAGGGATGACTGGTTCCCACGTGACTGTAGTATCGGACCACACACACTTTTTAGGGAGAAGTTTTGATCAAGACTTTTCAATGTTAATTCATTTTTTATTTTAGCTGCATTGGAGCCAGTTAATAAAAGCTTGTGATCGGACACTTACATATTGGAAGTTTATACCCCGTGTACAATGATGGCTCTTCCTTTTGCAAAGTTGGTTTAAAACGTTTGCCTCTTCTAGATTGTCAGATGGGAAGACATGAGGTGATGGTGATGTAGACATAATGATTGCTTTCATCCAGTGACTCTTGTGGTAACTTGTGAGATCTCCTCCTGCTTGGGCTGGCCCATAAATAACGTGCGTCTCACACACCGTCTTCTGTAGGAGCATGTCGAGGCTGAGGGAGGAACGAGAAGGTTGTGGGAATATCCTATGGATGTGAGCGGGCACCACCTGCATCTGCCTTGTGGATGATTCAGACAAATTCTTGAGGAAGGTGGTGCAGAGGCTGCTGCATTGCAGAATCAATGAGCGCATTTGGACTTGCTCGGACTGATACTGGCCGTTTCATAAGTAAATAAAATAAAAAAAATAAAATAATAAATAAATAAAAAAAATATAATATATATATATGCACAATGACATTCCTTTCATCCGTGAAGTCTGATAATCCAGTACTCGTTTCCAGTGATGTGGAATCTCACATGATCGAAAGCAGGAGACTCGGCAGAAATAAGCAATTAGGAAAACACTGTTTTTCTTCCCTACTGTGAATTCACGTGGATGTCTGTGTGGAAATCTGTAAAATACGGAATGTTAAAAGGGGTTAAACCTAAAAAAAAATGTGAACGGAAATCGCAGATAAATTTTTACACACGGTTGGTCAGTCCGATTTTTCTGCATGTTCCTGAAACGGTCTTGCAGAAATACTTTCAGAGAAGACAGGATAATTTTCTGCTGATCACTTCCATGTTCTGCTAGTAAATGACCGATGGGGCGGGGTTAACATTTTGTCTGTCCTGCTGCAGAGGGAGAGGCTCCTGCTGCAGCCAGTTGTCTTAGGCCGTTTTCACATGTTTGAGATGGTTAGGAAGGATTTACTTGTGGCTTTTGCGTCTAAATTTGGAGAAAATCTGCTCACATTTCACTGGCAAAGCATGTGAATGGGGTAACGCATATAGAAGAATTCTTTATATATTTCTTATTACTTGCAATATGAGCCAAAATAGGATCAAATTAGAGGAGATTAAGGCTGGGTTCACACAGAGTATTTTTTATTTTGCAGGCAGAAAATCTGCCTCAAAATCCCGTTTGGAATTTTGAGGCAGATTTTGCTCTGCCTGCACGCCGATTTTCGCTGCGTTTTTTCGCCCGCGGCCATTGAGCGCCGCGGGCAAAAAACGCCGCGAAGCACGCTGCTTCTGCCTTCCATTGATGTCAAGGAAAGGTCAGAAGCGTAAACGGCCGAAGATAGGGCATGTCCCTTTTTTTTCCCGTGAGCAGGTTTTTCCGCTCGCGGGGAAAGAACTCCTCTGCCTCCTATTGAAATCAATGGGAGGCATTTTCGGCCGTTTATTTGGCGCGTTTTTCCGACATGGTTTCCGCGTCAAAACTGTGTGAACTGGCCCTAAGGGAGAAGGTGCTGGTATATATTTTTTATTTTGTGTTTTGTATGTTTAATGTTCATTTATATTCTGGATGTGTCATAAATACAGGGCTGTAAGGATACAAGTTCAGTAGAATGAAGAACAACAAGTCCCAGCATACATGACACGCTAGAAGGTATAGTCCTGTAAGGACCGGAAGACCGTTTTCTTGTTTCTACTGCTTGCTTGTGAGTAGCTTTTCATGCTGATTGTCAGTGCTTCCTAATCTGCAGTCTTGAGTGAATTCTGTGGTTTAATTAGAATATCTTCAGTAAAATGATAATTCTCTGCCAGCTCGTAAACACGTCTGCTGCCCTTAATCTGCCAAGAATACCCCCCCCCCCCCCACTAGAATTTTTAGTTTTGGGATGTCCACATATGTGCCCATCTCTGTTTAGTGAGAATCCACCTTTAAAAGAAGTCTGAAAAAGTGAACATTTTTTGTTACTTTTTAATCTTCATTATATTCCTATTTTTTCTTTTTCCCCTGTTCAGTATAGAGAATTCCCTGTTGGGTCCTAGAAATTGTCAGCTCTTTCAATGGGACTGAGCTGCAATGTCAGACACAACTGATGGACAGGTGAGGTGCTGTTTCTGTAAGAAAGCAGCCATGTTTTTTAGACTTGGACAACCCGTTTAATACCACCTGCAGACTATCTATTCCTGTTATATAGCGCCAACATTCTCTGCAGCGCTGTACAGAGGTTGCACCCACTGTCCCAATTGGGGCTCACAATCTAAATTCCTTAGGCCCCATTCACATCGTGTTTGTGCTATCCTCCGAGCGTACACATTTTTAAACACTAACAAAAAGTATTGAAACTTCTAGCTCGGCGTATACATAGACTATAATGGGTCGAGTCAATCATAGACCAAAATAGCATCCGTTTGGTCTTTTTGTCATGGTTTACGTTGGGACACTGTTTTTTGAGAGTACTGAGAAGCGTAGTCTGCTACGCCTACGCTATTCTGTACTTTCAATGGTCCACGTTTTTTATTTAAAAAAACAACGTATACGCTCGGCGGATAGCACAATCGCGATGTATGTAGCTGTATGTTTTTGAGGTGTAGGAGGAAAACGGAGTACCTGGAGGAAACCTGCGCAGACACAGATACACACTCCATGCAGATGTTGCCTGATGGCCAGCATGCTTAGGCATTACTAGAATTCCCAGACTATTGGGAGTCAGGGCTGGATTAGGGTTTGTAATGGCCCTTAGGCAAAAAAATTAAAATGGAGGGGGCCTTTATCCCACCTTTAAAACTCAGAACCCGTCTGAATATCTTTTACATTCAATGTAAAAGGGTGAAATCTGCAACGTGTGAGCTCAGCCTTAGGTGTGGAATTTACCTGCGTATACCTGTAGTTTTTATGCAGGTTTTCTGCACCAAATTCTGCAATGTGTGCATTTAGCCTTAGACTTCGCCTCTTTGTTGGATGTGATTGCCGAATAGCCATCAGGGGAGTCCCTGTTTTCCTGAGGTGGGAGTTAGAGGTGATCAGTCTATATACTACGTAACGGTGTTCAAATGTTTTTTTGTCTAGTGCCAGATGTTTCAGACCATTGGGTTTCTGGTTATAGGATTTTCACCGGGCTTGCTGACGTGCGCAGTTATTTTTTGACAAGTGTCTAGTGTTCTATGCTCTTCTAGGACTGTCGGCTAATCCAGGGTGTTTTACAATCCGGCACTTATAGATTCCAGACTAAAGGAAAACCTTTTTTAGACTGTCAAACAGCAATATTTAACGTGGTTGCTGGGGCACAGGCTGTGAGTAAGTGATTGATTAGATCCGTGAGCTTGGCTGTTTCCGTAACACCCGACCACCTAACCTGGATGTGGCCGCTACGCAGCGAGAGCTGAGTAAGCTAAAACGGGGTTCTACAGATAGGTCCCAGAGTTGGGACCCGCATCTATCGGACTTTTATGACATAAATTGTCCAAGATGGGAAAACCCCTTTAAGCCCGAAAATGACGATGGTCTCAAATTATAGTCTGTCACGGCAGATTCTGGCGTCGGCCATGCTAGTTTGATCCCTTTGTTTTGTAGCTTTGTTTAGATGGTTCTTCTTTACCCATGAGCCAAGTGATTTTTTTAGAGAATTGTTTTATGGGTTTATTTTTAAGAAGTCACGTTAATCGGACATTAACCTATTTACACACCACTTTTTATTGTTATTTTTGGTCAAGACCTAATTGTAGGCCGAACTTCAATTAAAGGCTATGTACACTTTTTTTTTTTTTTTTAAATCCATTTTTTTTTAATGTCCATCAGTGTGATTGGTGCAACTTTCTAAATATTTTTTATCAAAAGTGTACAGAGCAACTGCATCTAGCGCTGAGACCTGAATCCGTCTAGTCAGGATCCACCTCTTATCGATCACACTAAGTTATGAGCTTAGATGTGATTGGTAAACGCTCCAAAAAAAGTCAATTTTTTTTTTTTTTTTGCGGATAGCATACTGAACCATTCGTTTCTATAGGGCCAAGCACACATCTGTGTGTGTTCTTGTTTTTTTTTTTGTTTTTTTTACTGATCCATGTGTCCGTTCCGCAAATTATAGAACCGGTCCTATTGTCTCTATTTGCGCTCCGCCTTGCCCATTCTAGTGTATGGGTTTGCAAAAAACTGGTAGCACACGGAAGTCACTAGGAATCGTATTTTGCGGTATGCAGAACAGAAACTGTCGTGTGGCTGATGCCTTAGGGTATGTGCACACACTAATTACGTCCGTAATTGACGGACGTATTTCGGCCGCAAGTCCCGGACCGAACACACTGCAGGGAGCCGGGCTCCTAGCATCATACTTATGTACGATGCTAGGAGTCCCTGCCTCTCCGTGGAACTACTGTCCCGTACTGAAAACATGATTACATTACGGGACAGTTGTCCGGCAGCGGAGCCCGGCTCCCTGCACTGAGTTCGGTCCGGGACTTCCGGCCAAAATACGTCCGTCCATTACGGACGTTAATGTGGTCGTGTGAACCCAGCCTTAGGGGCGAGCCATTGATTTATGTAGAGTTGGACTGAGAGAGAACCCCTTTGCACAAAAGTTGACAGCTGAACTTTTTGAATCACTACTTTCCTATGGCCAGTGGCAAACATAGAAGAGAGGGGTGCCCCATAGCGAATATAAAAATAGGAGGTCCCCATTATGGTGCCCAGTTTGCCATCCAGAGTAGAAAGACCCCTTTGTTAGAATCTCTGGCTCATAGTGGGAGTCCCCTCTTTGATGTCCATATGGCCTAGTTGGGCATGTGGAATAGGGTTGCTGCGATGAGACTGTCCCTGCACCTGTAGCAATTCAACATGATCAGGCCCTGTTAACAGCCATCGGAGGTAAAGGAGACTGTTTCCATTCACTGATAGCAATCTGAGATCTTGAAAATTGATGCAAAGAATTTTTGAAAACTGCATTTTTTTTAATTTTTTTTTACAGTATACAATAAATAAGCTTTTATTTCCCTTTAAATTAATATATATATATTTTATTTACAGTAAAGATTTAAAAATTATTTTTTATTTCCCTAGTGGAGAATATTTTCCAAGCAGTGATTAACAGGATACTTAAAACTAAGGGGAATATCCATGTTGCACAATCCTGGCCCTTTTCTTGTTTTCCTCTGACTAATGGTGCGATGTTGGTAATGTAGCAGCGGGGCTGTTTGGTTGGTTGGAAATTCTGCTGACTTGCATGATCCTCAAAGTAACTTTTTAAGCAAGAAAAAGGAATTCACCTTGTTGCAATAAAATGGGCCACATTTCAAAGGCTCCCGCAGATGATGGCCGCACGTTACCCGGACTCGTGACTGGTCAGGCGGAGAACTGCTCTGTGTCCTGCTGGGAATGGTATTTTACAGCCTCAGACTGAAGTTTGTAAACATGGCTCTGTTAGTAGCCGCGTTGTCTGTGCCTGTGCTTCTTATCTGCAGGCCCCAATAGCCTTTGCCTGTTTCCTATCGTAGGACAAAGCAGAGAAAATGTGATTTATTGCAAAGCTTCAAAGCACTGGGGTCTTCAGGAGACAGGACTGCCTGGAATGGCTGCAGAATTCCTTTGAATTATTCCATGGAAGGTTTCCGGATAATGATAGAGCGTGTCGTGTTTATAGAGGCAGGTCATTTATCCGTATACCCCATTTATGAGCAGGAATCGGTTATACTGCAGGCCATATTTCTGCATTAGCGTCTATATAGAAGAGGGGGTCCCATAGCCAAGATCAAAAAGGCCTTTTCGTTATGGTGCTGGGTATGACACCCCGGGCAGAAAGGTCTGCGGTTTATTTCCCCTTCACCTTTTCCCCACCACCTTGTTTGCGTGTATTTTGTACATTACTTGGGGTGACCCACCTGTATATTGGAGTTTAGCCAATCTGTTAGTCTAGTCTAGACATACGATACGTCTCTCAGCAGTCATGACCTAATGCGTATCTGGATCAGGGCGTTTACTTCATCCTATAAAGTTTATCCCAGTCCGAATATTATTTGCCCTTTTTTTTCCCTTGTAAAATGATGCTTTGGAATTCTGGGTTAAATTTCACTGAAAGCGTTCTGCTGCCAAGCTCCGCAAAATCGGCATCGTTCCAGCAGATCCTGGGCAAGTGTCAACCTGTGAATGGCTGAAATCATCACCTGTCTCTCTGCAAGTCTCGGGATGTCTCCTTCTGTTTCCAAGGAAGGAATCAAAAATGTGCATATTGTGACCATCTGTTCTGCTTGCTGTGAGTGAATGTAAGCTGTTAAGGTTTACTTCCAAAAGGTGAAGGCGCCGCCTGGTCATGCGATAATGTATGCTGCTGTTGATAGAGCTCGAACTATAAGGGCCGGTTCACACCTGCGTTGGTGGCTCTGTTAAGGGCCTCCATCGCAGTTCCAGACAAAAATCCCAGAAACAATAGCGCAGCCTACTGCTCTATTATGTCTGGTAAAACCACGAACACCCCAACGGCGGGGTCTTCTCGTTATTACCTTGTTCTGCTTCTCTGAGGAAGCAGAACACCGGAATTGCAAGCACGAGTGTCGACTGACCCTAACTGACGTTCAAAAGAAGCGGAAGAAATGTGTCACGTGACGATTTCGCTGTGGATTTGTTGCAGATTTCACCCCTTTGCGTTGAAATCCGTAGTGAAAATCTGGGGCTTTTCTGCACAAGAATGAGCGCGCTGTAGATTTTAAAATCTGCGAGACTTACGTGTGTATTTTTTTTTCCGCTTCATGTGGGTGTGGTTTTGACCGCCTGTGACTTCTGCGCTGTGTAATCTCCTAAAGTGTATGGACACATTCAGGGCCCACATTGCCCGTATTGATTCACCAGTGATGTCTGAGAACTTAACCTGGAATATAATACAATTCTTAACTCTAGTGATTCGGAATATTTAGAGACTATTTGAAGTTGGTTATTTGCTCTGTCTATTCCGGGAGCTCCTGGATGGGTCAATGTGTTTAAGGATATGTTTGTTGTACAAAAATCTGTCTAATGAACTTTTATGTATTCTCCATTCTAAAAATTCCCTGCGCCCTGTTATAATAAATAGGTATAAATAGATTTGCACCCATCTTCGTTATTTGGAAGGACATCGTTGTAGTTTTTCCCTGGGAAGCTGCTGGTATAAGAAGCATTCAGATGATCTCCTGGTTAATCCCTGTGTTTGCTGCTATGAGCGCTTTGCATGCCTTCAGTTTACTCCTACACTTATTTATCTAGATCTTAATCACACGGCCGCTTTCTCCGGATTTAGCCTCTTGTCAATCTATAGGCTCCTGGCACATGATTGGTGGCGGGAAATTTTTTGTTGTGTCTCAATGGTCTTTTTTCACATGTTGTATCTCCAGCAGTAGTGACAACTGAACCAAGATTCCTGTCTGTTACTAATCTAATGCGGTTTGGCAGGGGTCAACAGATAGATAACTTTAGATGTAGGGAGCCAGTTAGAGAATTTTTTTTTTTACATTTCAATCATGTTTTAATAGCTGTACAATAGCCAATGGAAAAAGATGTGGTATTATATATCAGAGGAAAGAAAGTGATCAAATTCTGTCTGCTCGCAGCCACCACTAGAGGGAGCATAGGAGCCTACTGCATACTGTTTATACATATAACTTAGTAATACAACAGTATGCAAGAGGCTCCTAAGCTCACCCTAGTGGCTGCTGCTAGAATTTTATCATTTAAACATTTAAAGAAGCATTCTTTTTTTCTCTCCTCCCCCCCCGGTTTGTAAAGTTGGTTAGGTAAAAGCCTCAATGTATGTCTCATAGCATATGAAAGAGACTGACCTCCAGTCCACACAGCAGACATCGTAGTTAGTGCGGCTAACGTCATCGAACGGTGACCTGAAACGGATAACTCTACAATAAAACGACCGCCATTACTTTAACCAACTTTTATCTCATTTGCTTTATAAACCGGGAAAGAATGATTTTCCTGCTTTAACTCATTTTACATAAAAATTGTTGCATGCTCCATCAAATACTATATTTCCGAAAATACGGGACTAAACAATGCATTGTATGGCTGCACACAGCATCCCTGCGGCTCCTTAGTACAGATCAGCAGGGGGGTTTCTTGTGCTGCGATACAATCTCCTACACAAGATATATTTTATTGGTGTATCTGGCTGTGACCAGGTGACATTTCTGGGGTGTAGGTGCATTCATGAGCTTCTTTTAGGTAAGACGATCCTGGTGATATCCTAACCCTTTATTGAAGTGGAAGGAGGATGGATTTCTGACTGTACGAGTCTCTAAGGCCTTATTCACACAAACTTATTTCTGGTCCATGTGCTTTGTGTTTTAACAACGGACAGCACACTGACGTATATACAATTCACAAAGACTATTCACACAACCATTTATTTTTTTCGCCAAGCGTTTATCTGTTGAGAAACCCTATGCATGTCCGATTGTGGTCTGTTTTTGCAAAACATGTTCGCTCATTGAAGTCCTATGTGTGAGTGAAAAAAATGGACAGCAAGGAAACCACACGGACGCAACGCGGGCATTCATATGGATTAAAAATGGTCCGGTTTATTCAGGCGCAAATCGGACAAGCTTGTGTGAATAAGGCCTTAGGAGTATATATTCCTAGATAAGAAATACATGACCTAGAGAGGATCTGATTATGTCAGTGTAGTAGTGTGAGGTTTGTACAGCCGGGGCTTGTCTTCTCCAGCGGAGCTGTATTGATCGGGAGTCCCAAAGCGTGAGCTGAAATATCATAGAAGATGGAAATGCCATATCTAGAGCCTGCATCATTCTTTCCCCTCCCGGGGGATTCCTCAGGACGGTGCAGCTGCGGCCCAAATATAATCATGGTCATTTATCTCAACTGACTGGGAGTTAAGAGAAATGGGGGAAAAATACGGCGATAAATGTTTCTTTATTTGAAGACTATAAATGGAAAAACATATAGTATTCCAATTCACAGTAGTTCGAGAC
The DNA here is from genome assembly GCF_050947455.1 of Rhinoderma darwinii. Classification (NCBI taxonomy): domain Eukaryota; kingdom Metazoa; phylum Chordata; class Amphibia; order Anura; family Rhinodermatidae; genus Rhinoderma; species Rhinoderma darwinii. The sequence continues at coordinate 318,608,546 of NC_134691.1, forward strand.
AATCTGGAGCTCAGTGCTTTCTAGTCTGTTGTAAGTACCAGTGTCCTATATAACGGAACAGTGGGGGATTTCAGTACATTCTGAAAATAGAAGTTTTGATATTTTCAGCCAATCAGCTGCAATGACACATGCGGCAGGGGATCCGCTTCATTACCATAGGCAGCAGCTTTCCTTTTTTGGCACTTTAAAGAGGCTCTGTCAGCAGATTATAAGTGCCCGATCTCCTACACAATGTGATCGGCGCTGTAATGTAGGTAACAGCAGTGGTTTTTATTTAGAAAAATTATCTATTTTCACCAAGTTATGAGTGATTTTTAGCTTTATGCTAATGACTTTCTTAATGCCCAACTGGGTGTGTTTTTACTTTTGACCAAGTGGGCGTTGTGGAGAGAAGTGTATGATGCTGACCAATCAGTGACCAATCGGCGTCATGCACTTCTCTCCATTCATGTATTCAGCACATAGGGATCCTGCGATGTTCACTATGTGCAGCCACATACACACATTAACGTTACTGAAGTGTCTTGACAGTAAAAAGACATCGTGTCCAACCAGGACGGGATGTCTATTCACAATCGCGACACTTCAGTAACGTTTGTGTGTGACGCACAGCACAGAGATCACGCTGTAAATGATAGTAGAACGTGATCTCGATGTGCTGTGCTGTAAGTCACACACAAACGTTACCGAAGTGTCGGAATTGTGAATAGACATCCCGTCCTGGTTGGACGCGATGTCGTTTTATTGTCAAGACGCCTCAGTAACGTTAATGTGTGTGTATGTGGCTGCACATAGTGAACAACGCAGGATTATTTGTGAGGAATTGAAACACAATGGGTGAGATTTATCAATCGATTCGGAAGATGCTTGTATTTAGTAGCCGGCAGAGGAATGGAGCACATAGCACTAAATTTATCAAAATAGCGCACGTGGCATGAATAAGTTGGTCAAGCTTGATAGACACTACTTTGCTTTGCACCACCTCATGGCTGGCATGTGTGTATATATTTATATGTGCTCTAATAATTTCCTCCTGAAACCAGTGCATTTTATTTTATACCTTTCAAAACAAAATCTAGATGTGTGAAAAAATGCTAAATAAAATTGCCGTGCTCTGTGCCAGAGGGCATTCATCTTCAACTATTGACGGCTGCTGTGATGTAGGTACTTCGCGTAGCTCGCATTGTGCACCCCTCCGGCAATGTATTGTTGCCAGGCAGAAGCTGGTACCTGCATGGGCAAATATTAAAATGGAGAGATACTGAGGGTTTGAGGTTGTCTTTTATTTTGCTGCCTCCTTCCCTCTCCTCTCCATTTCAGGCTCAATATCATGGCTTTGTAAGCGATCTGGTCTTCTCCCTGTGCAGTCTCAGGTGGTGATCGGCTATGGAGGCCTAGTCACCAGAGACTGAACGTTCTTCCCACAGAGCTGGCAGGGAGACTCGGGCCTCCTCCCACCACCCGCAAACAAGCCCTGGCTCCGGCCCTTGTTGCCATAGAGACGCAATGCAATGTGATCAGCCCATTAGGGAGCTGCTGTTTGTGCTCTATTCAGGGGCCGCGCTGCCTGCCAATAGATCCGGCCGCACTACAAAAAATAGGATTCTGTCACCTGCAGCTTAAAGCTGCTTCTCCCACACAAAATAAAAGCAAAATTGTCGTCTTTTTTGCTTGCGTAAACCTCTTGCTTCGCTGCCATACTGAATCGCCTGCGTTTGTTGTTGCTATGGCAATTACCAGGCTGCTTACGTGCTGGAAAGAAAATCTGCAACGCTTCGTAGGGCTTAACTTTAGTGAAATTCCTGTCAGCTTGTAAGATTTTTTGCATCGTTTTTAATGTGTAAAACGGCAAGAGACCATGTTGCTTGCGAGCGCGTTACACCCTAAAAACTAAAACCAATAAACAGAAGACCGAGTTCTCATCAAATTCTAGTCAGATGTTTACTAGTGGGCGGTGTTCACGTTTGTGTGGGGGATTCTAGCACGGCATTCAGAACTGCGAAAATCCCTGACAGACCCCCATTATAAGGCTGAGTTCACATGTGCGCTGGAGCCTCCGTTGTGAATTCCGTCAGAAAATCCTGGACAAAATAGCACAGCATGTAGCACGGTTTTTGTTCAGCAAAATTACAGGAACGGGGTTTCATCGGGCGCTGTTGGTGTTAGTCATGTGACGGATCCGTCACTGCTGTCATTCGGAAATCACCAACACAGATGTGAACAAAGCCTTAGGCTGGGTTCACACCTGCGTTGGTGTTTACATTGCTCTGCGGAGCAGAGCAATAATGGTATGTTCACACGGCCTATTTACGAACGTAATTCAGGCGTTTTACGCCTGGAATTACGTCCGAAAATACGGCTTGAAAGCGCTGACAAACATCTGCCCATTGAAAGCAAAAGACGGCGCGTAAATAGACGCCAGCGCCAAAGAAGTGTCATGTCACTTCTTCAGACATAAATGGAGCCGTTTTCCATGGACTCCATGGAAAACCAGCTCCAGTTACGTCCGTAATGGACGCAGCGAAAGACGCCTGCACATGCCTTTACGGCAGAAATGACGGGGCTGTTTTCTCCTGAAAACAGCCCCGTAATTTCAGCCGTTACGGACGCTGCCGTGTGAACATACCCTAAAACTACCAGAAACTCCGGTACCGTTGTATGATAGATGCCATCGGTGCCCGACGGAATCCATTGACTTTAATGGGTTCCGTCAGGATGTCCGTTTTACCAGAAGCAATAACGCAGCTGGCACGACCGGCTCTCTGCAGTCCCGTAACGAAGCCTCCAACACAGATGTGAACAGTCCCTTAAGTCAGTGTGATCTGTCATTTGGGTTCTTAAGAGTACTTCACGCAGCTTTTTATGGTGCTGATTCTGACGCGGAAGCCACGCCGGAATCCGCTCCAAGAAACGTCACAGTTTGCACCCCCTCCAATTGATTTGATTTGCTTGCACGCGGAAAAAAAAGGCATGCTCTGTTATCGAGCGGTTCCCACCTCTGGCCTCCCATTGAAATCAATGGGAGGCAGGAAAATCCTGAGGCGCTCGTTTGGAGCCTTTTTTGCAGTGTTTTTTGCCCACACCCATTGATTCTAATTAAAAAAAACAAAAAAACACTGCAAAAAAAATAAGGCTCCAAACGAGCGAGCGCCACTTTTTTTTGGGAGGCCGGAGGCGAAAACCACTGGAAGAGCATACCGCTGTTTTTTGTTTTGTTTTCTGCCTGTCCAAGAACGCCACGTGAACTCTCCCTTTAGTACAATGGATCCGGCACTGGCAGCGGATCTGTTATAAACGGAAGCCATGACGCCAGTATGTATATAGCCTTAACTTGTTTGTGGGCCACGGCTGCCATTATCGCTTCCTCCGCTGTTACCGCTGACCTTTTTCTCAGGCTCCTGCACAGCAATCTGCCTATATTTGCAGTGCTTTGGGCGCAGAGTGTGTAACTTTGTGTTATGTTATGACATTGTGTGACATTCAGGAGTATAGGAAAGCTGCGCTGAAACCAGTTGGAGGTCGCCATATTTGTCACCACTTTTCCGGGATCAGATAACCCTGCATTAAGCACCGTCCCTGAAATATCACGGACAGCCCTTGGCTAGGACCTGGGTAGTTTCTTTAGTCTATAATTGGGGTCTTTCTGTAAGGTGACGGTGTACTTTTACATTACACTGTAGTCATACGCTCATCAGGATCATTGCCTATCAGGTTTACCACATATGATGCGAGGCGGCTGGAATTGGAGTTTTACATGATAAGCACGGTTGGACACATAAGATAACATTTGACGATCTGGAGAGAAATGCCAGAGCCTGTGTTTTATGTAAAGTCCCAGTCCCGCAGCCATGTGATCACCAGGTTTGTAGCTGTGGATCTCTATTCTTTGCGGTATTTTACCTCCATCCCCGCTTTCTGCTAAACACATGTTAATTCCATGCGCTTAAATATTAACGTTTATCTATATAGATGCAATCCGGGCGCTCCTGAAATCCCATCCCCCATCTACCCAGCGTTTTGTGTTTGTCCTTGATCTGGACGCTCATTGGGAAAGGGGCATATGTGCGTAGATATGTCATAGTGGGATGATCCTCTCCATGGGATTGATTTGCATCCTATCAATTCTATTGCATTTGTCCTGAATTTATTGTCCTTGAGTAATAACCAAGTAAACACTGCAGTAGTAGATTTTACCATGGAGGGTGAAATCCGATGTTGTACGTGAGGGGTCTCAACTGAGCATTGCAGTAATAGTCAGAGGATCAATAACAACCTGGGGTGTTTGGTAAAGTCGGAAGATACCTGGGGCACTGGCAAAATGGTCGAATGAAGATGCAACCGCATGCGGTGATGGCTGAATCGGGCATGGTGCTAGCAACGCCATAAGTTCTATATGTTTCTACAGCTTTAGGCCTCATGCTGAAGGCTGTTTTTCGGATCCGTACAGACCCTTAATCTACCCATACTGGTTACTTTATGCTCCAGTGTGTGTTTTTGTTTTTTTTTGTTTTTTTTTGTTTTTTTTTTATTCCATGGAAGTATTTCTTCTAGAGGGAATATGGGGCCTCAGTGGCACCTTATGATGACACAAAGTGCCTTCGGTGTCCTTGAAAAATGCGTCATTTCGAAATGAGCTGGAATCTGGTTGGTACCGCTGCACTTTTCCCACTTTTTTCTTTTGCCACACATTTTAATGTATCTTTCACAAACCTTTATAAGCATCCGCACCGTTTTTGGCGGCATCCCACAGTAATATTTTACCAATACTAAACTGTTCTTTACAAATGCTCTGCTTGCTTGGATGTAGTTCTGAAACTGCAAATAAACATTTATCCTGGAGAAGTAATGTGCTTGGAATGGAGAAAGAAGAGTTTTAATTTCCACTTTCTCGGACACACTTGGCTGTAGGGAACAATAGGATCCTCTATTATGACGCGCTCTCGTCTTGTAATCCCATCTGGATTCAGAAAAAATTGACCTTCAGTTGCTCAGGTTCAATAATGTCGGGATGGAAATGCAATGTAACAAATGACATCAGATTTAATTTTAAAATGTTGAGAGATGAAAGGCCTTTCGACAACAATTAAAATATTCGGTGCCCCCGTAACGTGCTTCTTAAATAGGTATTCAGATTTTAGCAAATGTTTATTGTATAATGGAACGTTATGCAATTTTCTAAAACTTTCTCTATTAATTCCTTCGTTTTTAAGAACTCTTCTTGTTGATATTCAGTAGGAACATTTATTGTTTACGTCCAGTGGATAAAATTCTGTCCATGGTCATGTGATGGACACACAGGTGCTGGGTTCGTTACAGTTTCAGTATGGTGTATCGGCTTTGTTTACTCCTAGAAAATCTGGTCATGTGATGGACACACAGCTGCATGATGATACCTAGGGGTTCTATTACACAGCCCGACTTGGGCTGTGTAAACGAGTGCCGATCTCCAAGACAGCTCGTTTGCTCCTTTCACAAGATGCTGGTATGGGGACGCGCGCTTGTTACTCCGATAGTTTGCCGCCGTACATTTTCATGTCGGCAGCACATCTCCCTGTTTAGCCGATGAACGAGTGCTTGCGCGTTCATCGGCTAATCGTGGCCATGATGGCACAGGGCAATAATTGGGAACAAGCGTTTATACGATCGGTCCTTTGCCCGATAATTGGCCCTTGTAATAGGGCCTTATGACCCTGCACTGGGTATAGCGCAGTTTATCTGTCTTTCCTGGAGTGTTTCTTGAGTCACATACCAGAAAGCAATCCGTTCCAACACACAGATCCGATTCCGTAATCCAAATGTTGATCAGATGTTTGATTGGTGGCCATGAAAGCTACCACGCTACATGCAGCCGAGGATGCTGGCAGTAGTCTTCGTTGTATGCATGCCCGGGGCGAACGGCCTATCCAATCCTAAAACTTTATGGCCAGCTTTACATTTCCATCCAGTGTGGTCCACAGCCGAACATGTAGATACCTACCGATCATTAGTGATCCGAACTATTCGCCATTGCCCCATGAATCAATCCTGAAAGATGGAAATGGGAATTCCTGTATCTGAGACGCACCGCCCTGGGTTTATGTTAGAGCTTCACTTTAAAGAGCAATAGTTTATGGCCATAGATTGTGGTTAGAGGGGATATGGCAGCGGTGGTGATGGCTTTCCTATGTTATATAGATGTCTTATATGATGTATTAAAGATATCACCCCCTGTCTGGTTGCTTGGGGTCTGTAGTTTCTGTGGTTAGCCAGTGCCAGTTAATGACTTGTTCAACATACAGATTGTTATCTCCGGTGACAGAATTTGCAGAATGTGGGCCTGTATTCAAGGGGGAGGGACGCAGGGGCAAAAGGTCAGAACTGAGTCGGAGTAGCAGCTGCCGTCTGAATGTAGTACTATGTGTATGGCTGATGAATCCCCTTACCCTGTGATGGAACAAAGGGGATGTCTGCCGCAAAGGTTCAGTACTTCGCTTTAGTAAAAACCACCGTAGCCGGAAAGAAAATGTATTATTCCGTTGTCATTTTTTTTCTATAGGATGATATTGTGCACTTATTTAATGCAGATTTTTATTGTGTCTTTATTTTTATTTTTTTTAATAACTTTTTATGTTTTTTTATTTTTTTTTTAGGTGTCGAAAAACAAAGATGGACAAGAACACAGTGAGATGGTATCGCCGACGGAGGAGGAAGTGTTTTGCTGGCCTGGTCCAAAGACTGTTATGCTAAAGAGGGCTTCCGAGGGCTTTGGTTTTACGTTGCGGCACTTCATTGTTTACCCGCCTGAGTCTGCAGTACAGACTTCAATAAAGGTGAGTGTGATAATTTGCAGTCTGTGACCCAGTCTCCATCAACATTTTTTTTTTTTTTTTTTTTTTGTGTGTGTAGTTTATTGTTACTAGACTTCCTTTGTGAGATCCTTGGGTGCGATTTGATCAGTTAATAAGTAATTTGTAGCTGGCTTGTTTTGTACCATGTCCTAGAATATTACTGTTCTACGTGGGAAGTAGTTCTGGCATCGTTGAGGGTCCTCCACTGGCCAATACGATATAGTCTATCTGCTAACAATCAAACATGGCTGCAAGAAATCTGATATTTCTCACTGTTCTGCAGGTGCCATCCACAGAATGCAGCTTCTGTTTATGGCAGACTGTAGTTGGTCTATGGATTGCTTTAGAGTCTCTGTCACCACATTATAAGTGGCCTATATTGTACATGATGTGATCGGTGCTGTAATATAGATTACATCAATGTTTTTTATTTAGAAAAATGATCATTTTTGAAGGAGTTATGACCTATTTTAGATTTATGCCAATTACTTTGTTAATCGACAACTGGGCGTGTTTTACTTTTTGACCAAGTGGGCGTTGTGGAGAGAAGTGTATGACGCTGACCAATCAGTGACCAATCAGCGTCATACACTTCTGCCCATTCATTTACACAGCACATAATTACTAGATCACTATGCACACACACACACACACACACACACACACACACACACACACACACACACACACACACGTTACTGAAGTGTCCTGAGAGTGAATAGACATCGCATCCAGCCGGGACGTGATGTCTATTCACAATCCTGACACTTCAGTAACGTTTGTGTGGGATTTACAGCAAGCATAGATTACGCTGTAAATGACAGCCCAGCGTGATCTTGATGTGCTGTAAGTCGCACACAAATGTTACTGAAGTGTCGGGATTGTGAATAGATATCATCATGTCCTGTGGCTGGAGGTGATGTATATATATTAACTCTCAGGACACGTCAGTAACGTTAGTTTGTGTGATGTGGCTGCACATAGTGATCTAGTAAGATTACTATCTGCTGTGTATATGAATGGGGAGAAGTGTATGACGCTGATTGGTCACATTATGTAGTAGATAGGGCACTTATAATCTGGTGACAGAGCCTCTTTAAATGAGTGGCCTGCGATTAGTAAAAAAAAAAGTTTACCACCCAGTAACAGCACCACCTTTGTTTTGTGGGCTGTGTCTGGTATTGCACAAGATAATTCGCAAAAAATTGTGGTAGTCTGTCTCCCCTGACCTCCACATTACCATGCACGCTTTCTAGGCCCGAGCGTTCATGTTTATTTCAATGGGGAGGGGGAGACTAGCTGCTGCTGAACACCCCTAGCGGCTTATCTCACTACAGAACAAAGTATCTGCGGTTGGGATGCCGATGAGCTTTACATAGCGTTGTAGTGCTTGTCGTCTTCGCAGCATTCCTGCTCACACTTACGGATTCTTATAATATCCTATGGATTTGCTGTTTATGTAATTCCCTAATCTTTACATAGGCTTTTAAAGGGGTGAACCACTATGGCCAGTGATTGGCTGCAACTGTGACATGTCCCTGTGTCTGCACGTCATGGTGGCCTCTTACAGCTGGATTGACCACACCACTGGTGATTATCCTCAAATATCTTCCAGTCGTATTTACCAAGTATTCCAAGAATTGTGATTTTATTATTCTTTTTTTTTTATTGATTTTTTTTTTTCCTTTCCCCTACTATTGTAATTGGCATTGGAGCTATCTTTAGCCTTCTCTGTAGCAATGTCGGACATATTGGCTGATATTGAGTGCAGTTATGTTACCTTTGTGGCAAGCACTAGTGTGCATTCTGTCCAGTCCAAGGCAAACACTCATAATACACTGACATGCAGTGTTATTACACATCATCCTTAGTTTATCGATACTGGTTGTAAATGTAGAAGAGCAATAGGCCCCTGTGTCTGGTACACCTTCAACCCCTTCCTTGCGGTTTGAGAACAGCAGTGACAAGTGGGCAGTTCACATGGATGACCTCATGCTGGGTGATGTCATCTCACTAAACAAATAATACTTAATTAGTATGGTGTCTATAGATTTTTATACATGTGATGTGATATATGATGTCCCTGTCGGGGAATGAGCTGAGGAATAGCGGTTTAAACTGATGCCCAGGAGCAGCAGCCAATGGCAGTACAATCTTTTACACTGACCCGCGGAAGGAGCAGCAGCCAATGGCAGTACAATCTTTTACACTGACACGAGGAAGGAGCAGCAGCCAATGGCAGTACAATCTTTTACACTGACCCGCGGAAGGAGCAGCAGCCAATGGCAGTACAATCTTTTACACTGACCTGCGGAAGGAGCAGCAGCCAATGGCAGTGCAATCTTTTACACTGACCCACGGAAGGAGCAGCAGACAATGGCAGTACAATCTTTTACACTGACCCACGGAAGGAGCAGCAGCCAATGGCAGTACAATCTTTTACACTGACCCGCGGAAGGAGCAGTAGCCAATGGCAGTACAATCTTTTACACTGACCCGCGGAAGGAGCAGTAGCCAATGGCAGTACAATCTTTTACACTGACCCGCGGAAGGAGCAGCAGCCAATGGCAGTGCAATCTTTTACACTGACCCGAGGAAGGAGAAGCAGCCAATGGCAGTACAATCTTTTACACTGACCCACGGAAGGAGCAGCAGCCAATGGCAGTGCAATCTTTTACACTGACCCACGGAAGGAGCTGTAGCCAATGGCAGTGCAATCTTTTACATTGACCCGCGGCGCTCCAGCTGTTGTAAAACTACCCACTGAAGGCCCCCTAATTGAGGCAATACTTTTGAGAAGAAAGCTTCTGCCTGTTTTGTCATTGCTACTATACCGTTCTCTATCACCTTAATGAGTATTCTTCACAGTTCTACTTTCTATGTAGACAGTAGGAATGAAGTTCATTGTACCATTTTGTTATTGACCCCGAATGTTCCCATGGGCTCTTACCCGCCCTTCGAGCAGCTGCAGCAAGCAGGGCTTGTATCCCCCGTGACCCAAAGTCACCGGCACAAGTATCTGCTCCACGATTAACCCTTTGTTCTGTGTTGTATGATCTGTTCCTACGCCAGTTGTACAGTTCTCTCCTGCTCTCTGCTGGAACGACACGAACTTGCATGCACATAGGTTTTCAGTTTATATGAATCTGATCGCTGCCGTGTGCATAGAAGGTTATCTACAGGCTAATGGCTATAACCCCCGTCTCCACCATAATATAGCCATTAGGCGAGGTGGATGAGCTATTGCCACACATCGCCGGGACATAACTCTCGGATGAAATAAAGGATCAGACATGATGGATCCTAGTTTTCCCACATCAGCTGTCGTGGGTCAGTCGGGCCGCTCCCTTACATATTAAATTGTTGCTGGATCTGTTGACTTATAGCTTGCGTATATCGTATATCTGTATGACCAGCTGGTAATGAGCTCTAGAAGTGTCAGCTGGACATGATTGTGAAAGTGTTTCAGCCTCTGGGAGAATAAGAGGTTCATTCTGTTCACTGACTGCAAGCAGAGATGTTGAAACACAAAGAATACAAGAACATCGCATACATCATTTGACAATAAAAACAAAACAAGTCTGCGTCTTTCACCCGATGACTTGCCAACCCCCCCCCCCCCCACCAAAAAACCCCCCATAACTGATCACTATTTTTTTTGTGTGACTGGTGGGGCCGTATCCTCTGACTACTTGTGTATGGGCAGCTTTAATTAGTCTTATTGGATAGTACTAATATGATGGCATGTAAAGAAGAACTCCAACAGGAATACTATCAGTTTTCTCCCTCTTCAGCCAGCTGTTTGGACATGCTGAGAGTTGTAGTGGAACATGTTGCCGACCACACGCGTAAAATTGGGCCTGATTTATCAAAACTGTCTAACAGGAAACCTGGCCTGGTTACCCATAGCAGCCAATTGCAGTGCAGTTTTAATTTTTTGAGCTGCTCTGGAATCATGAAAGCTGCACTGTGATTGGTTGCTATAAGTAGCAAGGCTGTTTTGTGTCACAGTATTGATACATGAGGCCTTGTGTTCCGGAGTTGATACGCAGTCCTTTATGCTGTGGCTTCACTTTGACGATGTACAAGCGACAAGTCACTAACTGGGAGTCAGTCTAAAAGATTAAGTATTTTAGGCAACAAATTTAGTAAACTGCCCCCAGAGCTCCGCCATGAGAAGGAAGTGAAGTGCGCCGTTTTTATTTGGCAGTTCTGTATGGGACTGTCCCTTGTTGACAATGCCTGCGCCCTGGTGATAAGTGTCGGCCGTGAGTCACTCCTGGACTTATGTTTGATTTGTGATTTTCAGCACAGAGCATGACTTCACATTCTCCCAGCAGCTGCATGAGCGCGTGAGATGTAGCAGAGCTGATTATTATTATTTTTTTAAGTATTTGTAATGACCAGACAATGATAAATGTGATCGTTCATTGCATTTTATTTTTTTTTATTTTTTTTTTATACACAAGCACTGCTTTCATTATATACTTTATTCCTATATTGCACATACAGCACTCAAATGACTGATGTATAGCTGGAGAAGGAGCGCACATATAAAGAAGAAAAAACAACACTTTTTTTCACATTTTCTCTGTAAAGAGATTGTTACGCTTCACATTAGGCCATGTCCCCAATGGGGCTCGTAATCTGATTTTCCTATCGCGTTCTCACCACACACGCCAATTTGAAGTGTTGGAGTCAAGTCACACAAACACAGGGAGAACATACACACTCCATGCAGATATTGCCCGGGGCCATATTTGAACCCACCACTAACCGCTGAACCACCATGTCCATCTGTGTGACGGCCACCTGCGCTGTATCTGGAGAACATTGCGATTGGACATTTTCTGATCGCATCCACAGTAGCAATTCCATTAACAACATTATACGGGGTGTTTCAAAAAGGATGAGAGAACATAACACAAATGTATCAACATGAAAATATACACTATCCAAATTTCATCTATACACTGCAAATGTTCAAAGTGATTTCCATTGATGACACGGCATAAATCCAGGCGGTAGTTCTGTCCAGACGCGCGCCAGCATATCCTCGGATATGTCTCAGGTCGTTCAGATCCTGTGGCTGGAGGGGGGCGGGCGCAGATACACGGAGTCCTTGATGCAGCCACACAGAAAAGTTGCAGGTTAGATCTGGCAATCGTGGAGGCCAGCGCAACACTGGTAAATTGTTGTTTCCTGCATGGCCGATCCAACGTTCCGGTAGTGTTTCAATCACATTTCAAATTTTGACTCTGGAAAATGAAAGCTGTGCTGTGATTGGTTGCTCTGGTTAACTTTGCCAGTTTTGCTTTGATTTTCAGTCAATGGCCACTTACCACTGATATTACTTTAAAGGGGCTTTCCCATCAGATATCCACAGGATATGTCATAAATGTCAGATCGATGCGGGTCCCACCTCTGGAACCTGCACCTAACTCTAGAACCGTGTCCCCTAAACCCCGTTCTACCTCCGTGTTGTGGCTGAAGCGTGTGATTTCCGACAATGAAAAAAACTGCGTAGCTCGATGAGCTATGCTTTTTCGGTAACTCCCATAGTAGCGAATGTCTGTTACAAAAGCAACGTTGCGTGCGAGCTACTGTTTCTGTAATTACCATTCGGTTTTATGGGACTTACGGACATAGCGTAGCTCAGCGACGTGGTTTCTGTCATTCATGGTTGGGAATCGCACACTTCAGCTGCAACACAAAGAGGTAGAGCGGGGTTTAGGGGGCTCCGTTTTAGAGATAGGTGACATTTGACATATCCTGTGGATATGCCATAAATGTCCCTGATGGGGAAAACCCTTTAACTACAGGCCTTTACTTTTCTCCATTTTTGAATCGCCCTGTGCATGTTCTGATAAGTACCGCAGAGGTGGAGCTGCTGTTCGTTTTGCGTTCTCTGGAATGGTTTCGTTACTGTACGCAGTCTGACCGGGTGTCGCTTTGCAGAAAGCTCCGGCTTCATGGCAGTCCTCTTTCCTTCATCAGTGGAATGTCAATGTTTGTTTGTTCACATAAGCAGCTGTTAATACTGATCACACAGGGCTCCAGATCGGGACTAAAAGGGTCACAAAAACGACCGAAAGATACAATTTGGCTATGAAATTTTTTGCTGCCGCCGGTCAGTCCGCAGTCTAGTGTAACCGCTGCCGCCGGTCAGTCCGCAGTCTAGTGTAACCGCTGCCGCCGGTCAGTCCGCAGTCTAGTGTAACCGCTGCCGCCGGTCAGTCCGCAGTCTAGTGTAACCGCTGCCGCCGGTCAGTCCGCAGTCTAGTGTAACCGCTGCCGCCGGTCAGTCCGCAGTCTAGTGTAACCGCTGCCGCCGGTCAGTCCGCAGTCTAGTGTAACCGCTGCCGCCGGTCAGTCCGCAGTCTAGTGTAACCGCTGCCGCCGGTCAGTCCGCAGTCTAGTGTAACCGCTGCCGCCGGTCAGTCCGCAGTCTAGTGTAACCGCTGCCGCCGGTCAGTCCGCAGTCTAGTGTAGCCGCTGCCGCCGGTCAGTCCGCAGTCTAGTGTAGCCGCTGCCGCCGGTCAGTCCGCAGTCTAGTGTAGCCGCTGCCGCCGGTCAGTCCGCAGTCTAGTGTAGCCGCTGCCGCCGGTCAGTCCGCAGTCTAGTGTAGCCGCTGCCGCCGGTCAGTCCGCAGTCTAGTGTAGCCGCTGCCGCCGGTCAGTCCGCAGTCTAGTGTAGCCGCTGCCGCCGGTCAGTCCGCAGTCTAGTGTAGCCGCTGCCGCCGGTCAGTCCGCAGTCTAGTGTAGCCGCTGCCGCCGGTCAGTCCGCAGTCTAGTGTAGCCGCTGCCGCCGGTCAGTCCGCAGTCTAGTGTAGCCGCTGCCGCCGGTCAGTCCGCAGTCTAGTGTAGCCGCTGCCGCCGGTCAGTCCGCAGTCTAGTGTAGCCGCTGCCGCCGGTCAGTCCGCAGTCTAGTGTAACCGCTGCCGCCGGTCAGTCCGCAGTCTAGTGTAACCGCTGCCGCCGGTCAGTCCGCAGTCTAGTGTAACCGCTGCCGCCGGTCAGTCCGCAGTCTAGTGTAACCGCTGCCGCCGGTCAGTCCGCAGTCTAGTGTAACCGCTGCCGCCGGTCAGTCCGCAGTCTAGTGTAACCGCTGCCGCCGGTCAGTCCGCAGTCTAGTGTAACCGCTGCCGCCGGTCAGTCCGCAGTCTAGTGTAACCGCTGCCGCCGGTCAGTCCGCAGTCTAGTGTAACCGCTGCCGCCGGTCAGTCCGCAGTCTAGTGTAACCGCTGCCGCCGGTCAGTCCGCAGTCTAGTGTAACCGCTGCCGCCGGTCAGTCCGCAGTCTAGTGTAACCGCTGCCGCCGGTCAGTCCGCAGTCTAGTGTAACCGCTGCCGCCGGTCAGTCCGCAGTCTAGTGTAACCGCTGCCGCCGGTCAGTCCGCAGTCTAGTGTAACCGCTGCCGCCGGTCAGTCCGCAGTCTAGTGTAACCGCTGACGCTGGTTAGTCCGCAGTCTAATTAAAGGCTCCCCACTAGGTGGAGCTTACTTCATTTGCATTTATTATTGAGTTCAGTGAGTGCTGCAAAAACCCCCTATGCAGTGAGCTCCCCCTTTTTTTCTTAAGAAACAGCGCCACTTTTGTCCATGGGCTGTGTCTGGTATTGCAGCTCAACCCCATTCACTTGAATCATGTATATCATGGAAGTTCTAATAATGTTGAGGACCTAGCTGTGTAAGCTCAGATATTTCTGTAAGACATTCACTAGTAATGTTACATAAGATAATCCATCAGGTGTTCGTGTACTTTTGCGTGACTCCGGAGGATGCCTCCTGGTCTCCGCCTGCCAAGAGTAGACTGAACTCTTGACTGTACCACTTCCCTCGCTTGTTTCTTCTCTGAACCATAAGCGTATGCCCCGGGACTACATCCTGCGGCAGGAAAGCCTTGTATTGTACTGCCGATAGATTTATCGGAGATACATGTTCATACAGTAGTGTCCACTTCCATTATAACATCCCGCTCGTGTCTGTTTATACACCCGTCTTACCAGTGATCATCTCTTCCTGTTTGGGACTTGGCCATACTGCCAGAGATCTCTATTTTTCCTTTGCTTTCTGCGGAGACTTTTGCCAGCTGTTGCTTTTTGGGTGTCCTTACTTAAGAAGTCTGAAGCTCCTTTATGTTTATTTCCCAGATGACCTGAGACTTGGACATGAAGGATCTACGTCTGGAAGACTCTTCTTTTTACTATTCGTCATGGTGGAGGGCGGGTGTTAAGAGATTTTTTAGAACGTTTTTTTAATCTAAACTAATTTTTATTTTATTTTTTTTAACCATAATGCCCCAATAAACGGTTTACATTAAATGTCATCAAAGGATATGTCTAAAAATTACCCCCCTCCCCCAATAAAAACTGCCACTCCTGTCCATAGGTTATGTCTGGTATTGCAGCTGATTCATAGTAACTCAAATGTGGATAAGCTGCAATACCAGAAACAGTCCATGGACAACCGTGGCAACGTTTATTTTTTTGGCAACATTGCTGCACCGGGGATATGGATTGCTTGTTCGTTAGACCTCTAAGGTCCTGTTCACATCACATTTGAGCCCTACATTACAGTACAGAAAAAGCTCCCGGTGTATATGCCAAATGTATCCATAGGGCTCCATTCATCCGATAGGGGCCAAAATAGTGCCTGTCTGGGCTAGTATACATCAGTATATATTTTTTTGTTTTGCTCTATAGAAAAATGTAGACATGGCGGTATACTCCTTTTTTTTTTTTTTTTTTCCCCTCAACAATGGGAGCCTATTGGTGACGTATGCCTGTACCACGGCATGTGTCAAAGCCGTCTGACGGAGGTATACATATGTCTGACGGAAGGCTCAAACGTGATGTGAACAGGGCCTTACTACTTGCACTGTAGTCCCTGATCCTAAAGGACCTGGTGCTAGATCCCGTTTACAAACCAGGCCGAAGTATTTAAGTTAATGCAAATATTTTGGAGATTAAGAAAATGAGAAGTGTTCAGTAGACCATTGACATTAACTATTCGAGTCCCTGTTTTTGAGTTCCCTGGAGGTCCTGCGAATTCTCTTCTCATATAGTCCTTATCGCCTTATTTCTCGTAACAGATGGGACAACTGCAGTTTGTCAAATTTAAAGGTGCACTCTGGGTAAAACGGTTCTACCTATCGCAGTGACTGAGGGGGGCGGTGCATGACACAGACTTCCTGTCATGCACCGCCCCCTCAGGGCCTGCACTAGGCATTACACAGCATCACGTTTTGCAGAGGTTTGGGAAAAATTATGTGATTGTACATTTTAAATAAATCCTAAATGTTTTACAATCTTATGTCTTTCAGGATGAAGAGAATGGAAATCGTGGAGGTGAGTTTTTATGTTCTAAATATTTGAATTAGATCATTTTAATAGTTTTTACATCTCAATGGCACTCGTCTCTCGGCTTTATCCAATAGGAGACAGTCCAGAGTGGAAGAACATTCTCTATTGGCTATACATATCCTAGAGGGTCACATGCAAAAATTTTTTACAAAAATCCCCTTTTATTCCAAATGGAGCTTGTCATAAATTTGCACTTAAAGGGCACTTCTATTTTAAAGAAATATTTCAGTTTACATATAAATACAGACCCATATTTGTCAATGTATTTGCACCTTTTTTGGGCGCATTCAGTCTAAAAGATTAAGTATTTTAGGCAACAAATTTAGTAAACTGCCCCCAGAGCTCCGCCATGAGAAGGAAGTGAAGTGCGCCGTTTTTATTTGGCAGTTCTGTATGGGACTGTCCCTTGTTGACAATGCCTGCGCCCTGGTGATAAGTGTCGGCCGTGAGTCACTCCTGGACTTATGTTTGATTTGTGATTTTCAGCACAGAGCATGACTTCACATTCTCCCAGCAGCTGCATGAGCGCGTGAGATGTAGCAGAGCTGATTATTATTATTTTTTTAAGGAAAAGTGCGTTTTATTCTAGCCAGTATGAAAGTTAAAGGGGTTGTCCCAAGTTGATAAATGGTGCTAGTTAGCTCCCCCATGTAAAAATAAGAAGAATTCTAATTACCTGTCCGTCGTCCAGCGATGTCGTTTTCTTGATATCGTTGATTGAAGTTGCGGTCGGTCCCTCTTTGTATCCTGCTCGTTGCCTAGGTTCCCGGCCACCGCTATTTACCTTTAGCGGTGGCCGCGCATGCGTAATGACATCCTCTGCGTCCGGAGCAGAGGATGTCATTTACTCATGAACGCGCATCTCGGCGCATCTCGGCGCATGCGCAGGAGATGCAAGGAGATGAAGTGGAAGGCACCCGTCGCGAGAAGTCTGCGCTCCGCTAAAGGTAAGTGTGTGTGTGTGTGTGTGTGTGTGTGTGTGTGTCTGTGTTTGTGTATATATGGGTGTGTTTGTGTATATGTGTGTGTGTTTATGTGTGAGTGTATATATGGGTGTATTTGTGTGTATATGTTTGTGTATATTTGTGTGTGTATATATATGGGTGTGTTTGTGTATATGTTTGTGTGTGTGTGTGTGTGTTTTTGTATATGTGTGGGTTTGTGTATGTGTTTGTGTATATATGGGTGTGTTTGTGTATATGTTTGTGTGTGTGTGTGTGTTTTTGTATATGTGTGGGTTTGTGTATGTGTTTGTGTATATATGGGTGTGTTTGTGTACATATGTTTGTGTGTATATGTTTGTGTGTATATGTGTGTGTGCTTTTTTGGTGTGTTTATGTGTGTGTGTTTGTGTATATATGGGTGTGTTTGTGTATGTGTATATATGGGTGTGTTTGTGTATATATGTATATGTTTGTGTATATGTGGGTTTGTTTGTGTACATGTGTTTGTGTATATGTTTGTGTGTATATGTGTGTTTGTGTATATGTTTGTGTGTGTGTTTATGTGTGTGTGTGTTTGTGTATGTGGGTGTGTTTGTGCATATGTTTGTGTGTATATGTTTGTGTGTTTTTGTATATGTATATGTGTGTGTATATGTGTGTGTTTGTGTGTATATGGGTGTGTTTGTGTATATATGGGTGTGTTTGTGCATATGTGTATATGTATGCATATGTGTGTGTGTGTTTGTGTATATATGGGTGTGTTTGTGCATATGTGTATAGGTTTGTGTGTATATGTTTGTGTGTGTTTTTGTATGTGTGTGTGTTTGTGTATATATGTGTGTGTGTGTGTATATATGTTTGTGTATATATGGGTGTGTTTGTGTACATGTGTTTGTGTATATGTGTGTGTGTGTGTATATGTGTGTGTATATGTGTGTGTGTGTATATGTGTGTGTGTGTATGTGTTTATGTGTGTGTTTGTGTAATATATGGGTGTGTGTTTATATGTGTTTGTGTATATGTTTGTGTGTGGTTGTTTGTGTGTGAGTAGGTGAGTATAAGTATCGGTATTGTTCACATTGCTAACTTTTTTTTAATGTTGTTGCAGATTTTGATGTACCGATTGGACTACGTCTTTCGATTCGTTGGACTACTGCGTAGATCTACGTTTTTTCACATTTTAATAAAATGGTTAACGAGGGTTTTGTTGGGGATTTCTTATTTCAATAAAAAAAAATTGTCTTTGTGTTTTTTTTTCAAACTTTATTAGTGCCTAGATAATGGCAGTTGGCTGATTGACAGCGTCCATTATTAAGGCGGTACTTAGTGTTAGCCGGTGCAGAGGCTAGCACTAACCACCCATTATTACCCCGGTACCCACCACCACCAGGGGTGACGGGAAGAGCTTGGTACGATCCAGTACCCGACCATCTGTTGTGATGGTCGGGTACTGGGGCGGCCGTAGGCTGGTATTATGAGGCTGGGAAGGGCCAAAAACAGTGGACCTTCCCACCCTTGTAATGCTAGGCTGCTGCTGCTGTGTTGTATCGGGCTGGTTATAAAAATGGGGGGGACCCCCACGTCGTTTTTTTGTAAAATTTAACAATAGACGTTGGGTCCCCCACATTTTTAATAACCAGCCATATACAAGGCCGCAGCAGCCTGGCATTACACGGGTGGGAGGGGCCACTGGTTTAGTACATTCCCAGGCTAATAACACTGTGTTGTTTGTGGCTGGTTATGATAAATTGGGTGGAACCCCATGTCTTTTTAATAAAAATAATAAATAAATAATAAAAAAAAATGACGTGGGGTCCCCCCCATTTTTATAACCAGCCAGATACAACACAGCAGCAGCAGCCTAGCATTACAAGGGTGGGAAGGTCCACTGTTTTTGGCCCTTCCCAGCCTCATAATACCAGCCTGCGGCCGCCCCAGTACCCGACCATCACAACAGATGGTCGGGTACTGGATCGTACCCAGCTCTTCCCGGCACCCCTGGTGGTGGTGGGTACCGGGGTAATAATGGTGTTTAGTGTTAGCCTCTGTACCGGCTAACACTAAGCCTCCCCTTAGTAATGGACCTTGTCACTCAGACAGCGGCCATTACTAAAGTGATAGTAATAAAACTTGAAAAGAAAACACAAAGATATAGATAAAATATTTTATTGAAATAAAGCACCCCCAACACAACCCTCATTAACCATTTTATTGATGAAAAAAAAAGCGTCATCTAAGTAGTCCTCGAAACCGACGTAGTCCAAACACCAAACCTGTAAAAAATCAAAAATATAAAAAAAAAAATGAAATAAAACATGTCGTAGGCTTACTTTCACTTTCATGTGTGATACTGACTGTTATACCATGTATAGAAGCCTGCGGCAAAGTTGGCTTAGATACAGGGTGCCAGCAGACAGTATCATACATGGCCATACAGACATATATACAAACAAACATACATACATACATGCAAACATACATGCACGTATACACATACAAACATGACAACATACATACATGAAAACATACATACAAACATACATACATGCAAACATACCTACATGAAAACACATACATGAAAACATACACACATACAAACATGACAACATACATACATACATGCAAACATACATACATGCAAACATACATACATGCAAACATACATGCACATATACACATACAAACATGACAACATACATACATGAAAACACATACATGAAAACACAAACATGACAACATACATACAAGAAAACATACATACAAGAAAACATACATACATGCAAACATACATACATGCAAACATACATGCACATATACACATACATGCACATACAAACATACATACAAGCAAACATACATACAAGCAAATATACATACAAGCAAACATACAAGCAAACATACATACATGCAAACATACATACAAGCAAGCAAGCATACATACAAGCAAACATACATACAAGCAAACATACATGCACATATACACATACATGCACATATACACATACAAACATGCAAACATACATACATACATACAAGCAAACATACATACAAGCAAACATACGTATATGCAAACATACATACATGCAAACATACATACAAGCAAACATACATACAAGCAAACATACATACAAGCAAACATACATACATGCAAACATACATACATACATACATACAAGCAAACATACATACCTACAAGCAAACATACATGCAAACATACATACAAGCAAACATACATACAAGCAAACATACATACATACATACATACATACATACAAGCATACATACATACATACATACATACATACAAGCAAACATACATACAAGCAAAAATACATGCACATATACACATACAAATATGCAAACATACATACAAGCAAACATACATACAAGCAAACATACATACAAGCAAACATACATACAAGCAAACATACATACAAGCAAACATACATACAAGCAAACATACATACATGCAAACATACATGCACATATACACATACAAACATGACAACATACATACAAGAAAACATACATACAAGAAAACATACATACATGCAAACATACATACATGAAAACATACATACATGCAAACATACATGCACATATACACATACATGCACATACAAACATACATACAAGCAAACATACATACAAGCAAATATACATACAAGCAAACATACAAGCAAACATACATACATGCAAACATACATACAAGCAAGCAAGCATACATACAAGCAAACATACATACAAGCAAACATACATGCACATATACACATACATGCACATATACACATACAAACATGCAAACATACATACATACATACAAGCAAACATACATACAAGCAAACATACGTATATGCAAACATACATACATGCAAACATACATACAAGCAAACATACATACAAGCAAACATACATACAAGCAAACATACATACAAGCAAACATACATACATGCAAACATACATACATACATACATACAAGCAAACATACATACCTACAAGCAAACATACATGCAAACATACATACAAGCAAACATACATACAAGCAAACATACAAGCAAACATACATACATACAAGCATACATACATACATACATACATACAAGCAAACATACATACAAGCAAAAATACATGCACATATACACATACAAATATGCAAACATACATACAAGCAAACATACATACAAGCAAACATACATACAAGCAAACATACATACAAGCAAACATACATACATGAAAACATACATACATGCAAACATACATGCACATATACACATACATGCACATATACACATACAAACATGACAACATACATACAAGAAAACATATACATACATACACACATACATACATACATACATACATACATACATACATACATACATACCAACATACATAACAACATACATACAAAAATAAACTCACCTAAGACGTTCCCACGAAGAGCTGAACGGTCCCGTCACTTTTCTTCTCCCATTCACAATAACAGAGCGGTGGGCGCAGATGAAGTAATCACGTGTGCCTGATATGATTACGTCATCTGCGCCACAACGCATTGTTACTATGAATGCGAGCGGCGCCAAGAAGAAGGAAGATGGCAAGTGACGGGACCGTTCAGAGCGCCGTTAGAACGTCTTAGGTGATTATTATTTTATTTTATATATTTTTAGTTGTTCGCCGGGTGCTGATGCAGCACCGGTGCGGCGGGTACAAAAATGTAGTGACAGGGTGGGGGAGGGAAAAGTGGCCTGCCGAAACGGGGTGAATGTAGTGTAGTGTAGTGTACAGTACATTCACGGTAAGTTCGTCTCAATCGGGCTTACCATGCCCGCTTGAGACGAACATTCTCCCGATGTTGCTAGAACTACAGTATCTAGCAACATCGGGAGCGCGCACACTGCAGAGCGGAGCGGCTTGATTGACATCGAGCCGCTCACGCCCCTTTTTAGAAAAGATAACCAGCACTTGCTGAGTTATCAAGTGTAAAAAAAAGGCACTTAGGAAATGAATTTTAAATTTTTTTTAACACCAAATGTTTTAAAATTCATTTCCTGCTTAGAATGTATAAAAAAAAAAATTTGAGTCAACTTGGGACAACCCCTTTAATGGTAATTGGGATATCTCATCATACAAGAAGGGAAAATGCAGTCATAAATTTGTCATAACATGGGTCAATAAAGTAGTCCAGCTTCAACTTAGACATTGGCTAAATTTACGTCACTTTTTATGTTCTCTCAGCTGATTTCGCCATTTCAGCTGAACTGACTGCATGACTGAGAGCGTATCCTGCGTGTCTGACATACTGGATCAAAACTATATTGATCAAGATAACGACATGCAGGGCACGCTCTCAGTCATGCCGTCAGTTCAGCTGAACTGACTAAATCGGCTTAGGGAGAACGATACAGCTTTTATGTATACAGGATACAAAGAACCTGTATCTTAAAAAAAATAAAAACAAATTTCAAGAAGTCCATTAAAGTGCTTAAAATCAGAAAACACGATGTAGTAAAAAAAATAAAAATAACCAATGGTGTACCTAGCCTTTTAAAGAGGCTCTGTCACCAGATTTTGCAGCCCCTATCTGCTATTGCAGCAGATCGGCGCTGCAATGTAGATTACAGTAACGTTTTTATTTTTAAAAAACGAGCATTTTTGGCCAAGTTATGACCATTTTTGTAGTTATGCAAATGAGGCTTGCAAAAGTCCAAGTGGGCGTGTATTATGTGCGTACATCGGGGCGTGTTTACTACTTTTACTAGCTGGGCGTTGTGTATAGAAGTATCATCCACTTCTCTTCAGAACGCCCAGCTTCTGACAGATTACGCTGTGACGTCACTCACAGGTCCTGCATCGTGTCAGACGAGCGAGGACACCGGCATCAGAGGAGGCTACAGTTGATTCTGCAGCAGCATCGGCGTTTGCAGGTAAGTAGCTACATCGACTTACCTGCAAACGCTGATGCTGCTGCAGAATCAACTGAAGCCTCTGATGCTGATGTGTCCTCGCTAGTCAGACACGATGCAGGACCTGTGAGTGACGTCACAGCATGATCTGCCAGAAACTGGGCGTTGTGAAGAGAAGTGGATGATACTTCTCGTCAGAGCGCCCAGCTAGTAAAAGTAGTAAACACGCCCCGATGTACGCACATAATACACGCCCACTTGGACTTTTACTTTTCAACACGCCCACTTGGACTTTTGCAAGCCTCATTTACATAAATACAAAAATGGTCATAACTTGGCCAAAAATGCTCGTTTTTTAAAAATAAAAACGTTACTGTAATCTACATTGCAGCGCCGATCTGCTGCAATAGCAGATAGGGGCTGCAAAATCTGGTGACAGAGCCTCTTTAACTTGCAAAACCGCTCTCCTCCAGAAGGAAGTAAATCGTCTCTCTAGTGCCACCTATAGGTCAGTACCCTGTAAGTCAACGTCCGACCTATTTCTTGAGCCTTGCCAAACCAGAGACACCCATCTTTAGATTTCACTGCTTCGGAGTTGTTGCTTCTCATCAGCACTGGGTAGGGTTCTGGTTGGCTGGGTGAGATGCCTTTTGAAGCAGCTCTTGGAAGCTACTGATTCTCCTTGTGGAGATCCAAAAGCAGTAACCAGTCTATAAGGCCTCATGCACACTACCGTAGTGTTTTTTTTTTTTTTTTACTGACCGCAAACACCGATCCGTAGTCATCTGTATATCCGGCACGCTATCTGCAAATACAGTCCGTAGGTCATCCGTATTTACGGATCCGCAAAAAAGGGAGGCTACAAATTATGTCACCAACATGAGGCAACCCCTTGAAAAAGTCACATGATCGCTCAGGCGCCATTTTCTTGGGGAATCCCCTGCCGTTGCATAGAAACGCTTCAGCAATTAGACTGCTACGGCTGCACATGCGGAGCCGTCTGCAATTTTGCACGTGCCCATACACGTCTATGGCGGAGATTGTGTCGCAATTGCAGACAAGAATGTTCTATATTTTGCAGAACGTTTCTCTGGCCCGGACACACATCTGTAAATCTATGGAAAGTGGTCGGGGGCCTATAGAAACGAATGAGTCCACAGATTATCCGTAATTGTGGATGAAAACTATGGTGGTGTGCATGGGGCCTAAGAAAGCTGCAATAGGTTTACCAAAACTCGTTTCCCTCTGATTGTCCCGTTGATGGAGTGTAGATGTATATAGCTGATGAATGCGAGCACAGCTCTGACGGATGTGTGCGGGCGCTGACCGCTCCTGTTTGTATAGGATATTTACTGAAGAGGTTTGTGGCTCGGGAAGCCTCTAGAGTGTCCATCTTTTGTTCTTTCCTGTCCCTTTTTAGGGAGGTTCTGTTTATATAAGGAAAGTCCCTCTTAAACATCTGAAAGCATCTGCCATTTATTTGAATTCCTTAAGTGCGGCGGAGCCTTGACTACTTCGTGTTTGTTTTTCGTCAATTACCATGTTCGGAGTGCATAACAATAGACCAGATCCGCGTTGTTGCTGAGTGGGGCTCATGCTCCTCTATAGTAGAGCAGGTGCTTCATACATTGAATGGAGGAGTGTATAGATCATTATAAGACAGCGCCGGACAAATCCCAAGAGCCAGATCGCTTATGTACCTAGACGTTTGTTGCTGTTCCTTACATTTTAAATAATTTTAAAATTTTTTGTTATGTCCTTTAAAGTTCCCACGGGTTGTGCCAATGTCTGATAGATGCGGGTGCCAGCTCAGCCACCCAGGCGAAGAATGAATGGAGAAGTGGCAACTGTTCCTTTTTTTGAGAGAGCGGGGGGGCGGGGGGAATAAAAAATAAAAGCCATTCGACATTAAAACATTTTAGTGTTCTAGTATTGTCTTTGGCGATATCAATTAATTTTGTTTTCATAATAAAGTATCTTGAAAAGCTTATTTTGTATTTTTTGTTTATAAAAGTTTTTTTTTTTTTAAGGCCCTATTCACACGGCATCTATTTGAAGCGTATTGTGGTGCGTTTTACGCGCCAAAATAAGCGTCAAAACTCTTGATTAAGCTTTTTTTTTTCCATTCAAATTCATGGGAAAGTGCGTAGGCAGTGCATATAACACTTTTTTTTTTTTTTTTTTTTTTTTTTTTTTACACGCAAGCGTATTTTAAAACCACGTGTATATATAAAAATGACACATAAAAGGTGGCCAATGCACCCATAGCCTATAGGAGTGCTAATTACGCACCAAAAAACTTGCAAAAAGCAGACGGAAAACACGTAAAAGAAAGCATGTATTCTAAAACTTCACAAACGCTAGCGTATTCGACACGTTTGCAGTGTTTTTGTTTTTTTTATTATAATGCAGTGTGAACATGCCCTTCGTCTCACTAGGCGGCTTCACCCTGTTCCTGTTTTGCAGTATATTATGCCTACCAGTGTTGAACTGACAGCCCCTGGCATACAACATGGCAGAGCTTTCTTTAGGTGCCCGGCTGCCATGGCACCCCACGATCGTGCAAATGGTTTAAAAGAGGCAGCCCCCTCCCTCTGTCTAACCACTTATATGCATGGTCGCTATTGGTTGAATGTCCGGGCTCCGTTATCTACGATCCCAGCCGTTGCAGCAGATTGTCAGCTGGGTTCACACGAGCATGTTGCGTCCGTAAAGGATGGAACGTATTTCGGCCACAAGTCCCGGACCGTACACACTGCAGGGAGCTGTGCACCTAGCAGCATAGTTATGTGCAGGGACTGGACTCCTAGCGTGGTACATAACTATGATGCTAGGAGCCCGGCTCCCTGAAATGTGTTCGGTCCGGGACTTGCAAAGTTGTTTTTTTTAATGTCGTTTGTGTGATTTTCTGTTTCAAAGCCATCAGCAGCCATAGTGTGTGCGCGCGCACCATTAATCGCTCTCGATACGTCTTGTGTAGGGGTCTGTATGGGACAGTTGACTTGCACTTGGCTGCATTCCTGAGCATTTTTAGCCAAACCCTTTTCATTCTTTACATAATAAATAGGATTAATATACGGTGATGAATGAGGGTAATGCTTTCATACTGATCACCCTTATTTTCTCCTTTGATGCGGAGGATGACAACAGTTAGTATCACTCTGGGTTTGGTTAGGGAGAGAAGTTTTCTGTCATCATCGTAGTTGAGTGCATACATTGTATTGATGCATGTGTCATGGAGCTCTTCAATCTCTCAGAAGAAACTGGTTCTTGTTTGTTAGCTGCAGAGCCTTTCATTGCTTTTACAGTTAGTCTTATATAATGAATGGGCACCAAACCCGAGGGGTACATGTCCTGCTGCAGCTTCCTGGTAAGTGTTGCATGTCACCCCAGTGCTGGATTCTCAGCTACACTGCGCATTACTGCTGTATAACGTCCTCCATGCTGCTGCAGCTTCTACATATGTGCGATAGAGATAGAAGAGGAGAATCCTGCTCTCCTATGTGTGCAATGTATAGAAGACATGATAGCGGTTAGGCGCTGCCCACTAGCTCTGAGACTCTTCAGAATTGGAGAGAGCCTGCAGAGGGGAAAACTGCTAAATAATGTAATATAATGGCCACAAATAGTCTTATTCCTCAGGTACACACACATGAAATATTATTGTGAAGTTAGGTACGCTTTGAAAAAAAACCCACCAAAACACACAATTATTTTCCCTTATTGTGCCACTATATTTAATAGTAAAGTAAGAATTCCTGGTGACCGGTGTTCCCAATGTGTCGCAAGGGACACGTAACTCCAATCTCTATAGTGTGAGGAACCCAACAAGGCACGCTTCATATTTCTGCTGCCTGGGGGATACTGGGGAGAACTGCTTTTAATCTAAAATGTTGAGGGCTTACCCTTGCGTTTTCTGCATAGTTTCCAGACCGTAGAAAGGAGCGGAGTGTAAAGTATTGTGTTCACATCCGTATCGATTTTCTGTTCATTGGTTCCGTTACAGATTTCTTTTGGAGGAGCCCATGAACGGAAAAGCCAAACGGAAACTAAAGCTTCCGTTTGCATTACCATTTATTTCAGCGGTAATTCTTTCCGTTCGGTTTTCCGTTGATGGGCACCTCTGACGGAAAGCTGCAACGGAACCCATGAACGGAAAACCAACGCTGATGGGAACAGGCCCTAAGGCTTTGACGGGACTGTTAACTAAAAGGTGCATTTTTAACAGCAACAACAATAATAAGAAATATTAAAAAAATAATAATGAAATTATACTACTACTACTTTTATATATTCCGGAGCACTTTACAATTCATAGGGATCATGTACAGACCATATCAGACATTACGTAGTGACAAAACTATTTCATATTTCAAAGACTGAGGACCCTTCACGCTTACAATCTAATATATTACATTGCGTCACTTTTTTTTATTTTTTAGATTTGATGTAAATTTTTTGCTTTTATTGGTGGGAATGAAGCGCCATCTAGTGGAAGTTTAGACAAATGAACACACAGGCTGAATTAATTTAAAAATTCAAGTGTTCGCCACACATTTATATTTGTATATAATTTTTTTTGTATTTTCTCACATATTAGATCGTTAACACGGGGTGGATATGCTGCGTAATAGCACACTGTGGTGCAGTTTTTCGCCCGGGATGTCTTCTGCGGAAAATTTCAGCACTTATTAACTAGTGCCTACTGGGATGACGTTACATCCCAGGAGACCGCTGCAGTCTGTGATTGGCTGCAGCGGTCACATGGGATAAAACGTCATCCCAGGAGGCCAGCCTGGAGAAGTATAAGATTTTTTTTTTTTTCTGATTTGCATTTTTTGCAACGGAATCGCTGCGACTCTGCCGGAAAAAAAGTGCCGCAGGTCAATTTCTGAGCGTGTTTTCCTCCGTATTTACGCAGTGTTTGGATGCGATTTGTTTTATCTCATCCACTTTGCTGCTACTGTATTTGCTGCAGATTTTCCGTAACGAATTCCGTGAACTAATTGCGTGTGAACTGACCCTAATTTCTGAAATTCCTAGAAAAGCCACAGCAGTAAATTGTTCTGCTCTAGACCTCCGTCCTGCCGCTCAATAAAGGTGTCCAAACAGAAGAAAAATAAATCCCCTTCACCGCTGTACTATTAAATCCTAATCCCCCTGTGATGCAGAACTTTAGACACTCGTCACCTTGCAATGTCATGTGATCATCTCTGGTAAATTTTCTTTAGCGGAGGGAGAAGGAACCCTTCAAAAATGCCATGGCACTATTAAGAGACAGAGGAGTGGTGTCCCGTCCCCCCGGCTCAGTTTAGCATGGGGATCCCCCTTTTATTGGAAATGGAATGATAGTCACATAAAAGCCTAATGTGCCCCAATGAGCCCAACCTAATCTGTCCATAAATATAAAATAATAAATGTCGGCTGGGGAGACACCAAGTGCACATCTGTTGGGATCGTCTCATCTTCTGTTGGAGGAGACTTGTTAATATATTTGACGCTCATGGTGTAATAAGAGATTATTTACGTGACATTCCTGTTGATGAGTAAGGTGGCAGTGGGGGCTCTGAGGGTCTGTTATGTTACCCATGTCCGAAATGCTGCAGTTCAGAATAGTCCGGCATTTGGGGAATGTTGTGTGGCTGGAGAGTTGTTGTCTTTTAGATTGTGATCTGATTGGAGTGAAGTTGTAACGACACATTGTAAACTCCGCACTGGAACATTTCATCTAGGGTGTAGTCAGTGGAGTCGCACGTGCTCTTGTGTCCGCACACGCCAAACACCATTGTGGACTGTACAGTCCTGGCCAAAAGTTTTGAGGCTGACCCAGATTTTGGTTTTCACAGAGTTTGCTGCTTCAGTGTTTTTTAGATCTTAGGCTGGGTTCACATCAGCGTCGCGCTTCCGTTCATCGCCTCGGTTCGACCTTTCCGTCGTAGGATACCAAACGGAAACCATAGCTTCCGTTTCCATTACCATTGATTTTCAATGGTAACACTTCCGTTGCAGTTGGCTTCCGTTTATTTCCGTTCCGTAAGGTTTCTGGTTTTTCGCGGAAATAATGTAGTCGACTACGCTATCAATTCTGTCATAACGACGGAACCCTTGCACAACGAAGACAAACGGAAACCATTGGCACCGGATCCATCACTATTGAAATCAACCTACGGTTTCCGTTTGTGTCTGCGCTAGGCCTCTGTTCCGACAAAGCTCCGTCGGAACGGAGCCCTAGCGCAGATGTGAACAAAGCCGAACACTTTCTCCTGAGCGAACGAGGTCACTGAAATGATTAGACCATCCACGTTTATATGTCTGTATATCCCGTATATATAGTACATATCGATAGACCATTGCTATTGACCTGTATGTAAATACCCGTATAATTGCTTTTCAGATCCAGCATTGGGTTCAGCGGAAATTTATATTAAAGGGACTGTCCAAGAATCGACCCTTACCACCTATCCACAAGATAGGTGATAATTACCTGATTGCCGGGGGCCACACCAGTCGGGGAGTACATTTGTCTGGAGCAACTGCGACGGCGCTCCACTCGGTCTATGGGAATGACGGAACCAGTCAAGTACAGCGCTCTGCTGATTCAGTCCCATAGACGTTGAATGGAGTGGCGGTTGGGCATTCAAGTTTCTCCTCACTGCCAGGGTTGCAGTAAGTAGGATCTGATCCGGTCCCCTTATTCTTGTGATCGGCAGGGCCCCCCCAGCGTTCAGACATTTATGAACTATGTAGGGTTACAAGGCAACTTTGGACGCGACACGGGTTGCGCCACCAAAGATCGCTATGTCGCCCTTTCTGCATTCCAAGTAATGACTGTGAATGCGGTCGCCTTGCAACCCGCAAGTTGCCACGACACATCAGTCAAGAGAAATTAAAACCTGCTGTGTTGTGGTTACGACAACTTGCAGTTCGCAACACGACCACATTCACGATCATTACTTGCAATGCCGGCAGCGCGATAGAACGATCTTTGGCCACACGACCTGCCTTGTGCCCAAAGTTAGTGTAGCCTTAATCTAAGGCAAGCTGGAGTAAGATGCCTAATTTATTATCCGAAGCATGTGCCATAATTTTCACCTCGTTAAAGCCATAATACTGGCGTACAGCCATTAAATTAAAAATTCTCGTCCTGCTATTCCGGGACTGCAATGTAGATGGCCTATCCTTACGATAGGCCTTTAATAGTGGAACGGTGGAGGTCTGATTCCTAGCGCCATCCGCTGAATGAAAGCTTCCATTGAATGGGACGGAGCTTCAGTAGCCTGCAGTACCAGACACAGCCACAACTGTATCTCGGCGCTGTGCTGGGGTAAACCATGGAGGTGACCTTTCAATAAGCTGATAAGCAATGGTCCTGCGTTTTGGGTCCCCACCGTTTAAATATTGATGGCTTATCCTAAGCAAAGGCCATTAATAAGCTCCCAGAAAAAAAAAAATCTCTATTCTTGGACCTCTTTTCCTGTTCTTGATCCGCCTTCATTGCCCCGTGTTTCTGGCACTTCCCTTCTCAGGAGTTCTACATATACAGATAAAGTAAAATGATTATCTTCTATAACCTACACCATAATACAACCTGGTTAAAGGTTATTTCTTATATGTGTGACCGTTCACCGATCGTCAGCTGTTCATGGGGTCACTGCAGTTATCGTTGTGGAAAACCGCTGTAGGGTCCTCATTTAAAGGGGTGTTATCTTTTTTGATATAGCATTATCAAATCTTTTCAGCAGCTCTGCATTCTGGCTGTTATATCCATATCTCTTAGGGCTCATTCAGACGAGCATGTAACTCGTCCATGTGATGGCAGTTAAAACAACGGTCGTCACACGGACGCCTGTATTTCAACGGGACCGTTCACACGGCCATTGTTTCAACAGAGCGTGTCAAGGGTCCGTGGAAAAATAGGGCATGTCCTATTTTGTTGCGTTTTCACACATCCCTCCCTAGACTCCGTTCTTTGAAGGATCAGTGGTAACTCGTCCTGCACGTGCACATCGGAGGTGAAAAATGTCCGTTTTTCACATCCGAGGTTGCGCACACTCGTCTGATTTGTAGCTTTAATAGGGCAGAAGAATAGGGATTGTCTAAGGCAGATAAACACTTTAACAAGAAAAAGGGAAGATTGACCGCATCAAATATCTGTTTGACACTTATCCCCCCCCCCCTCTCTACTCACTCAGAGGTTCTGCTGCAGAAGGTGTATCAGGAATAATGTCGTCGCCCC
This sequence comes from Rhinoderma darwinii, assembly GCF_050947455.1. NCBI lineage: Eukaryota > Metazoa > Chordata > Amphibia > Anura > Rhinodermatidae > Rhinoderma > Rhinoderma darwinii. The sequence continues at coordinate 318,639,820 of NC_134691.1, forward strand.
CCCCCCCCCCCGCAATAAATTCTTAACCATGTATTACAAATTCACCCCTGAGTCCAGTGACTATTACCTCCAGCCTTGTACTTTCTTATAGACTTCGATATACAATTAGTCTTCTAGTTGGAGATGGTTATTTTTATTTGGCGTGCACCATGTAAGTGAACTAGAGGCATCAAAAACGGGATTGTTGTTGATCTGTCAAGGATCCTATAGATGAAAGGGGAAGCTGTACAAATTATCTTAAAAATGGGTTGCTTCAGTGCGACCTCCTGGATTGGGGTAAGTAATGACCTCCTATTAGTGAGGAGTAATAAGCGGAGGACAGGTGCACCTTCAAAGGAGAACTTACAGACCTGAAGTGGGCGAGGAGACTTTCCTGGACTCTTACCACATCCCCGTCCATTATTTTTGTGTGTCGTCCAAATATTCAGTAACCTTCTGAACCTGTTGTCCTCCGGACGCTGTACCAAGCTAAATGACTGTGAAAGTCATTGAAATCTGATCCGGAGTAACCAACGTTTACCTATCGGAGCATACCAGTCAATGCGGCGTTCAAAATTACAGTAAAAGTGCCGTACAGATGAGAACATGGGAACTGATCAAGAAGACTGAAGGTTTTATGAAATAATTAACAGTTGCTCATGGGTCAATTGACTTTTGATAGAGCAGTTAACCTGAAATGATTTGACGGTCGATTTAATACCAGCACTTTGCACTGACCCCAGGAAACCCATAAGGGGAATGGGTTTGGATGTTTTTGAGATGTTAACTACTTGTTCATTGCCTTACTCCACCTTCTCCACATCTGTAGGTGAGCAAGAAACTGGGGTCAAATGGATGGGAGTATGATTGTAGGATACGACCAGACACAGAGTTTTTTGTGATGGGGTAAATTGGCTCATGCCTTAAGGTACTTTTACACGGCCCAACCTGAGCCATGTAAACGAGCGCCGATCAACAAGACCGCTCTTTGATCGGTGCTCGTTGCTTCTTTCACAAGTAGCTATGGATGGGGACGAGCGCTCGCTACTCCGATCGTTTGTCCCCACACATTTCTATCATGTCGGCAGCGCATTTCCCTGTTTACACTGGTAGATAAGCTGACGACAACGATAATATTTTCAGTACTTAAAACGATCCGATCACATGATGAACAAGTATTTGCTCGTTCATTGGTTAATCGTTGCCCTGTTTACACAAGGCAATTATTGGCAACAAGCATTCTGTGAACGCTCGTTTGCCCGATAATCGGCCTGTGTAAAAGGGTCTTTAGGCTACACGCACAAGCTGCATAATTTGGTGCAGAAAATCCGCGTCAAAACCGCAGATAAATACAGGTAATTTCTCATGTAAAATACGCACTTAATGGTACGTTTTTTTTAATGCGTTTTTAGGTATAATTTTTACGTTTTGATGCAGAAACCGGTGTGGATTTTGTGCTGTGGATTTTGGTGCATTTTTTTATAAACTTGTCAGATACAATTCTGCGATGGAAATGCAAGATAGATTGACATGCTGCAGATTTTAAAATCTGCACTGCACGAAAAATTCTGCAAAATGAAGATGAGGTTACTTGAAACCTCATTTACTATGCTGGTACTGTATTACACTGTAGATTTTCTGCAGGAAAATCTGCATGTAAATGCATCATGTGCATGTGGCCTTATGGTTTTGTTTTTGCCTTCCTCTAGATCAACAGGATCAAATAAAGATATATACAATTTACCCTACCCCTTAACTTCATTCGTCCCCTGGTTGAACTTGAGAAGTGTCATTCCCCCCCCCCCCCTTTCCCCATCGGCACTAATGTAACTTTTATCATGGAGACACAGGTCTACATAAGAGCAACAGTTTAGAATCTTCACCGAATTGCATAGCTATTTGTTCAGAAAACTTAAAGGGAAGGTTCGCACTTGCAAACAACTTATTTTCTTGTTCCAATGCATCTAAAATGTATACAAAATTGCCACCGGCAAAAAACCCTCTTTCCCAACTATCATTGTTAAAATAAATAACTTTATTATGCTTATTAAGCAAACAAACGAACCACATATGTTTTAAAATGTAAACATGCCCTCTGCTGGAGAATTAGTGTCGGACAGTGCCTATATAGAAATTGGTACACAATGCCGATATGGCCGGCGACTGCAGAACGCCAGGCCTAACTGACAGTGTATTTGTAAGAGACCAGCGGAGATGCACGTTATTTGAAAGGTAAATTCAAAGCCCCCCCCAACCCCCCGACATGTTTCGCTACACGAGGCAGCGTCCTCAAGGGCATTTTTAAATTTTAAAACATATATGTGGTTTGTTTGTTTGCTTAATAAGCATAATAAAGTTATTTATTTTAACAACCATGATCGTTGGGAAAGAGGGTTCTTTGCCGGTGGCAATTTAGTATATATAATGTTCTAATTCCCGCCAACTATCAGGGTGTTTTCTTGTTATGTGAATGCATCTAAAATGACACATGAAGCAACTTTGAAAATAGTCTATTTCTGCCTGCCCTATGTAGACCTAGGTTTCTATGGAAACAGACTACAAATCAACCCTGTGTAGTCTGATCCTGCAGTCACATTCCCTGTCTGTGTGTGATTGGTGCAACTATTAAAATACTTTTTTTTTTTTTAAATATTTGTACTTTTTGAGATTCATCTGCTTTGTATTCTGTATACAGAGCAGCTGTATCGTGCGCTAAGATGTGAATCTGGATTCAGGTCTCAGCGCTACATACAGCTGCTCTGTATACAGAATACAAAGCAACTAAATCTCAAAGTACAAATTTTTAATAAAAAGTATTTTAATAGTTGAACCAGTCAGACGTTTTTATTAAAAAAAAATTAAAACAAATTTCAAAGGTGTACAATAGCCTTTAATTCTTACTAACTACAATACATTTCGTAGGTTAGCAAGAAGTAGTGGACAGAGGAATGCCAATAATCCTGCAGTATCCGACTACACACGGTTGATTTGTAGTCTGTTACCTAGGAAACATATAGGTCTGTATGAGAGCTGTATATTATGAGCTCCTTATTCCAAATACGAAAAGTGTAAATACTCGATTCCCATGGTCTACGGATTGGTTGCCAACTTGGATTTTCTTTGAATATTTCAAGTTTTGTGTGTTTCCTAGTTTAATATTTTTTTAGGAAATCCTCCAGTGGCACATTTAAAAGCGTCAGATAAAGGTATATGCTGCACACAAATATGGTCTGAGTTTTTTAGGCTAAATCTTCTTTTTTTTTTATACATAGGAAGACCAAGGAACCGTTTGGAGCCAATGGACACCATATTTGTAAAACAAGTTAAGGAAGGAGGTCCAGCACATGGAGCGGGGTTGTGTACAGGTGAATTATTATTTTATATTTAGTGTTATTATCCATCATATTCGTTTTTTCAGTTCCTCTTGTGAGATGTATCATTGAACTGGTATAAGCTGGAGACGTGTATAATTTTTCTTTCTTTTTATGATCCTAGGGGATAGAATCATCAAGGTGAATGGGGAAAGTGTTCTTGGGAAGACTTACTCTCAAGTCATTGCTCTAATTCAGACCAGGTATGTAAGTCTACGGTCTGCCACTAGTGTATATATATGTGTATATATGTGTGTGTGTGTGTGTGTGTGTGTGTGTGTGTGTGTATATATATATATATATACACACATACGTACACACGTACGTGTGTACATACATACATACATACACACACACACACACACATACATACACACACATACATACATACATACATACATGTTATTTACAGATTCTTGTATATTCTGGTGTGTCTATTTTAGTAAATGACCATGCTGGAGCATATTTTCTGAGAACTCTACACGGAGCTGTTTCTCTGTTATTCCTTCTGGAAATCTATGAATATAGTGACAATTGGGTGTTACTTTTCCCCTTGTCAATAGTGTGTTACTGCAAAAAATAAAAGCCATTGATTGTGTCACAGATCCCAGTCATTCCAGCGCCGCCGCTCTTTTCTTCCCAGTCGCTGTGTATTGACATAGCTGCAGCAGTAATGTGCCCGTATACCCACGTGATCGCTGCAGCCAAGCACTGGCCTCAACGATCCTGTGCCGTATACCCACTGAGACCAGTGATTGGCTGCAGCGATCATGTGGGTATACAAGCACATCATCGATTCAGCTATGTCAATACAGAGCGGTGTGGAGGAACGTAAGAGACAGCTGTAGAACTACGGGGATCTGTGAGGTGAGCAATGTTTATTTGTGTTGTTTTTTTTGCATCCCTCCTGCCGTGGCCAATTTTTGAAATGACTCTTAAAACCCCTTTAATGTACACTATTTTATTACATTTTCTTTACTGTAAATACTTGTGATCACTCGTGGCCTGGTATATTGGCAGAAATTCTTGTGAAAGATACTATGTGTGGTGTGGCTGATAACAGAGGCAATCGCTTATGGATAGTCCCAATGCTGGTGTAATTTGAACGTCAAACTTCACATATTTACTCACATTTTACAGTATGATCTACTGCTATATACAAGGCATCTCCTATGTTAGTGTCAAGTTTTGTTCACTATCGCATACCGAGGATGTTTCCAAAGAGGGAAATGTCTTATTTTGCAGATTGGTATTGGTTAAGTCAGCAGAATCTTAAAAATGTTGTCATTGGGAAGAACAGGCACCTGCTAAATCGTCACTAATATGAGAGAATTGTACAAACACCGGACCATAAAGATCAAACTAACAGCAGACAACTCAATGTTATTTCTTTACAGTGATTCCACCTTAGAACTTAGCGTGATGCCAAAAGACGAAGACATTCTCCAGCTGGTAAGTATCTTCATCTTCCTATATAGTTGTGAAAGATGTGTCTCCTCTCATCCGATTTTGGGTCATTATTAGATTTTCTTTAAAAAAAAAAATAACCATTCAGTAGGGCTGGGTGATTATGACTCAAATTCACAATTAAATAAACATGTAACCTTGATTGCGATTATTTAGGCCACACCCCTTTTTGCATTCTACGCCATTAATATATATCCCCTGAGCCTGCTGTGTGTATATATGTATTAATATATATCCCCTGAGCCTGCTGTATACTACTGTATATAATCTATCCCCTGACACTGCCCCCACACTGTATAATGCCCCAATAGTGGCTTCCCACAGTATGTCCCTTCCAGTACAGTATAATGCCCCTATAGTTGCCACCACACCCAGTATGCCACCATAGCTGCCCCCACACAGTGTAAGTCTGCTATAGTGTATAATAAAAAAATATCTTAAAATAATCACCTATCCCAGTTCCCACGATGGGTAGAGGAGATTCCTCTGCTCCTCCACTCTGTGTGGTTTGGCGCAGACAGGCACCGGGACGTCACTGCATAGCGCCTGTCTGTGCGCTGTGCTCACGGCTGGCATTACATAGTGAACGCTCCACTGGATTCAACTGTATCTGCGCCCTTGTGGTTTTTCTTTTCCCTCCCAAAACTCTGTCTCACATGGTTGTGTTGAGCAATGTATAATGTGACTCAGGGAGGTGTTTGACCCTGATAAGGAGATTGCATCAAATTCTGAATTGATAGGTTGTAAATCATGTTTCCTTTAATTGACTGCTGTTTTCTTTAATTGTTATTTTTACATAATTGCTAGTTTTATCTTATTGTAGTTGAAACTTATAAAATAAAAGGAGAAAACACCAATAGAATTTACATCGATAGGCAAATCTGTATTGTTAAAGGTAATTATACTTTCAAAAGATGTCTTGCATGTCAATAAAACGATGCGGCAGAAGTGCTAGGGTGAGCTCTGAGCCGCTTTGTTTCTCATAGACCTTTTATTGAGCCTGTATACCACTTCCTCAGCTTTCCGAAAAAAGACCATCAGAAATGAAGTGCCTCAGCACTCACCCGAGCTCTTCTGCTGCATCGTTTTAGCGATCGGTGGGGGTCTTGGTGCTGGGACCCTCACCGATCAAAACTTCTGACGTGTCAAAAGTTTTTTCAAAGTATAGTTAGGGTATGTGCACACGGTTTATTTTCAGGCCTTATACGGCCGAAAAATCGGAAGCAGAACGCCTCCAAACATCTGCCCATTGATTTCAATGGGGAAAACTGCATTCTGTTGCGACGGGCCGTTTTTTTTAACGGCCGCAAAAAAGTTCAAGTTTTTTGATACGTTTTTTTATTGACTCTATAGAAAAACTGCTCCAAAAACGTCCGTAAAAAACGCAGCGAAAAACAAGTGTTGGCTTAAAAAATATCTGAAAATCAGGAGCTGCTTTCTCCGTATTTTCGGACGTTTTTTAGTAAGCGTGTGCAAATACCCTGAACCTTTAAGGATGTTTGAGTCCGTTACCTTGTGATATCTTAGAGGCTCTGTCACCACATTATAAGTGCCCTGTCTCTTACATAAGGAGATGGGCGCTGTAATGTAGGCGACAGCAGTGTATTTTTACCACGTTAGGAGCGATTTTAGCTTTTTGCTCATTTCGTTTCTTAATGCCCAACTGGGCGTGTTTTTACTTTAGACCAGGTGGGCGTTGTGGGGAGGAGTGTATGACGCTGACCAATCAGTGACCAATCGGCGTCATACACTTCTCTCCATTCATGTAATCAGCGCATAGTGACCCTGCATTGTTCACTATGTGCAGTCACATACTCGCTCATTAACGTTATTGAAGTGTTTAGACAGTGAGTAGATATTCCTTCCAGCCAGGACGGGATGTCTATTCACAATCCTGACACTTTGCTAACGTTTGTGTGGGACTTGCAGCAGAGCAAACGTAAGCTCGCGAGATTACGCTGTAAATGACAGGTTACAGCGAGATTACTCTTTACTCTGCTGTAAGTACCACAGAAACGTTAACGGAGTGTCGGGATTGTGAATAGACATCCCGTCCTGTCTGGAAGGAATGTCTATTCACTGTCTAAACACTTCAGTAACGTTAATGTGTCAGTATAAGACAGCACATAGTGATCTAGCAGGATCCCTATGCGCTGAGGAAATGAATGGAGAGAAGTGCATGACGCTGATTGGTCACTAATTGGTCAGCGTCATACACTCCTCTGTACAACGCCCATTTGGTCTAAAGTAAAAACACGCCCCGTTGTCCATTAAAGTCATTAGCATAAATCTAAAATCGCTCTTAACGTGGTAAAAATTGATTGTTTTTCTAAATAAAAACCACTGCTGTCACCTACATTACAGCGCCGATCACATTATGTAGGAGATGGGGCACTTATAATGTGGTGACAGAGCCTCTTTAAGGTGGCCATACACTATAGATAGCTGTCGGCCTAACGATGATGACCACTTTTCCTTACTACACACGCACGCTTGGCTCAGCAGAAACTTCGGCGACTGACTCTGTTCCTTACGTCTGAATGGGTTTATTTTCTGCAACACCTGCATGGATTTCTGCGGACCCCAGTTGTTAGACAAGTATATTGTTGGCCATGCCAGTGTCCAATCTCTAAAATAAAATTTCATGTTGGTGGAGATATCTCTTGACATCATTGACCTCATGGCAGCTGCCGCTCCAGTCTATATATTCCACTTGGATGGATTGTCAGTGATCCATTATTGATTTTGGATTATGATGGAGCTTTAGGAATGATCTATCTTGTCATGTGAGAACCTAACTCTCTGGTAAGAGCCGCCTGCACGGCTTAGTATGATCCTTCACGTGTTTCCTGTCAATCAGACGTGTCGTCGCCATGGTTACCCACAGCCTTATCTTCTCGTTGCTTAATTACAGACTTGTGCTATATGTTTTGTACATCAACCTATACAACATGAGTCCCGGTGCTAGCTTTTGTCTCTGACGTTCACTGCTGGTTCGCCAGCTGAGCTGTCACTACTCCTTGATATTAACCTCTACAGCCTAATGCTAAAAATACGGCAGATTTAATTGATTCATTTATTTGTAAAGTCTATTTCGAGGGGTGGAAAATGGCAGTTTCTATATTTTATTGCGTTCTTGGTCCCACTCTATCGTAAGCCTCTTCATCCCTATTCAATTACACTGGTCATTCTCTCATCATTGAGTTAGATGTTTTTCTAAGGAAGAGCGAATATTCAGCTGGACCTCTCGCTATAAAATGGCCACAGTGGAGCGGTTTGCCCGTAGCAACCAATCAGATTCCAGCTCTAAGATTCGAGCAACGAAGTCCCCGTCCCTCCCCCGTTCTTCTTTATTTTTTTTAAGCCCAACTGGTACTGTCCTACCGCCATATAGTTCCAAGATAATACTGCTATATACAGCCCACATAACGCCACCATATAATGCCCAATAATTCCCCCACTGGGTATGTTCCCACAGGTCTGATACTATGCATAAAAGTTCACCGCGTACCCGACCTCTAACCCGCAGGGAATTCCGGCCGAAAGACTGCAACAATTCCGCAGTATAAACTGACTTACCGTAGATTAAAAAATACCCCACAGGTCAATTTCTGCACGTTTTCTCAGCAGATTTTTTTTATGAAGGGCGTGGATGAGATTTTGAGTTTCCTCCACTTTGCTGATACTGTAATACACACTGGATTTTCCTCAATAAAATCTGGTGCAGAAAATGCACAGTTAATCCGCCTACTGTGAGCATACTCTCAGAGACCATATAATACTCCCATACCGTTCCCAAATAATACCATCATGCCACCATAAAACATCCTGCAATATGGAGTGGGCGTGCAGACAATGTTTTTTGACAGCCTTTAAAAGTTTTCCCATTGTAGTAAGCGATTGCTATCTTACTGATCAGTGGGGGGGGGGGGGGTCTACCTTCCTGGGTACCCACCAGCAGGGCCGGGCATTAGGATAGATGGAAAACTGTAAAACTTTCTTTTGGCGCCCCACCCCAACATAAAAACACAGTATTTTGTCCTCTAAGTGTGCCCACACAGTAATGCGCCTTAAGTGCCATACGCAGTATATTGCCCTTGTAGTGTCCTTACGCAGTATAATGTCCCCTTAGTAGCCCCTCACATTATGTCCTCCTCATCCTCCCTGGGTGCCACACACAGCCCCCCCTTGCTGATAGTGCCCCCCTTTAGACTGTGCCATACAGCTCTAAATTCTACCATACAGCCCCCCTGTAGATAGTGCCATGCAGCCCCCCACCTCCACATTGTAGATAGTGCCATACAGCCCCCAAACAAACACATCGACAAATGGAGCTGCTCCAAAATAGGATGCTTGCGTAGGCCGGCATGATCAGGTGACGTCATCACGCGACCTGCGCAGGGATCCTGTCCCTGATAGGCTGCAGGCAAAATGACCTGTAGCCTACTAAATGGCAGAGCAGGGAGATACCTCCCTGCTCGGCCTTAGTATTCCATAGTATCTGCGTCCTAAGGGCCAAGATACTATTTAATGTGGCGTCACTACTGCTGTAGCAGCCATATTCTCGTCTAGCGGTACCAAAGGGCATAGGGGGGGACCGTCCCGGCGGGTGGGCAAGGCCCTCCTCGTGCCGTAGCAGCTGCTATGGCTGCTACAGTGGTAGCTACGCCGCTGCAGAGAGAGAGCACCCGGACGGAAAAGCAGCTGCAGAGTCTCCGGGCCCGGGCACTTCAGAAACACAAGCAGGGAAGGGAGCCAGCGCAGCGCCCCCTTCCACCTGCTGGAGTGATGCGCCCTGTGCAATGGCACAGGTCGCACACCCTAAAGGCTGGCCCTGCCCACCAATACCCCTTCACAACGGCGCTCCAAGCCACCCGCTGTGCAGGGTGCTACAACATAGCCCTATTCATTGACGGAGCTGTGTTGCAATTCCCTGCACAGCAGGTGGCCCGGGAGCACCATTGTGCAGAGGAAAACATGGACTGACCTCCGTCCTTTTTATTCTCTGGTGATAAGAATGTCCAAACAAGATGCCATAACATTCAGTGATGGGAATATCCTTTTAAGTATATCTTTTCTATTCCTGAGACTGAATACTGGAGAATTGGCATGCCTCTCTGCATCCAGAAATTAAAAATAGCTGTAATTGGTCAATCAGAAGTTAGATCATTACCCAAAATTTAATTATGGTTTGCAAAATTTGTATTTTTATTTTTTTTCTTCGAGGTATTGCCATTTTTATTCCTTTATTCCATACTTTTGAAGTAGTTGCTCGGTAGCTGAAGACCAATAATCACAGAGATGCCTCATAATTTCGGTGCGGAAATTCTGCAGCGTATTGCATTAGCAGCAAAGTGGATGAGATATGAAAAATCTCATCCATGCACTGCCGGAAAAAAGTGCGAAAATTGTCCTGCGATGCGGATTCTCAATCTGCAGCATGGCAATTTATTTTGCGGAAACAAAGAATTTGCGGATGGAAATTCCGCAGCATTTCCCTCGTGTGCAGGGACAGCCCAAATCTGTTTAACAGTTGGAGCTCTCTTGTAACAAGCCATGCGCCTGTGTGAACTGCACACTATTAGGATAGCTGTTTAGCCACTTAATGTAAGCTATATTTCCATTCACTGACTGCTAGAAGAAATGTTGACAACTGTAAGGAATCGAAACACAAAGAATAATAGGAAGTTGCAGTCTACCATGTATAAGAATTAACTCTATAAAACTGGAGAAACCCTTATAGGGGTGGCTCAAAATGTAAAACTGTATGGTGAGGCGGGTAAGACTTAGCGCAGAACAATATCATAGGGTTTTTTTCCCCAGCAGCTGTGAACTGAGCGGGGCAATACATCGCGCACTATGCCGCGCTCTCAGCCTGGTGCACCCCTCAACCAGTATGCCAGTCTTTATATTTGACCCTCATTGTCGATGCAGTTAACTATTTATTTCCAGAGGATCACCACCATTGTCTCTTTATAGAAAGTTGTGATTTAATAATCTACTGCTGGGAAATCTTCACTAAAGTGATAAGATGCCACGACCATAGTAGTCTCATAACCAGATGGATTATCATAAGACATGAGTAACATCTGCGTTAATAAGGAAGAAGTCCATTTCTTTCTTTCCGTTTCAAATACAGTTATTTAGTGCTTTGTGATTTATTTATTTTAGATTTTTTTATATATATATTATTTTTATTTTTATTTTTTCCCCGTAAGGGAACCTAGAGTAGTTTGCACTGCAGACCTCATAGCTCTCTTCATCCTGAGCTTCCTGGATCATAACTAAAATGACAGAACTAAAGATAAGACTGAGCCTAAAACAGAAAGGTCCTATACGAATCTGGAGAGAATCCAATGCTACACAACCACACAGGTTTATATACACCATAGGCTTAGTGAAAAGCTATTAGATGTCACCTCTAGGCACCGCAATGGCTTCTCTGTAGTTGTCACCTAGTATATTGTGTAGGAAGTAAGTAAATGGATCAAAATGCTGCCTACCTTTTTTTGGACCAAGCCTAGAGTTGGTGTGCACCTTAACCCTCCTGCTGGACACCACCACAGTGCTGCTGGTTTCTATTTTCAGTATTTGTTACCCATATACAGGAGCAAAAATACTCAAAGGGCTTGGGCCGGGATCACACACACAATTTTGTTGCAGTTTTTGTGCCAAAGTCAGTAGTGGACACACAAGAAAGGAGATGCATCAGTCTTTTCTTTATACCTCTCCTTCCTTTTGGATCCACTTCTGGCTTTGGCTCAAACTGCCAGAAAAACGACATCAAAACTTTGTGTGATCCTGGCCTTAGAGGTTTAGAATACCCATTTTTTTAATACCCGTATTAGAAAATTTTAAGTCAATAGAGGGTTTTTTTCAGGACTTTCATCTCATAGTCAAAGCAGAGGGCAGCTACAAAGAGTGTATTTTGCTCTGGTGAACCTGTACTTTATATGAGCGCCGCCGCCCCGTCTAACATCTGATTGGAGCTCGGACCCCCACCGATCTGATATTGATGGCCTATCCTAAGGAAAAACAATCCATATTCAAATCTCGGATAAGCCCAGAAAGTGTTGTTACCAATAATTACAGGATATGCCATAAATGTCTCATAGTTACGGGTCCCGGCTCTGGGACCAGCACCTATATCAAGAATGGGCCAAACAATGTTTCCCAGGAGTCTCCCAAAGGAAAGGAGGCAGCAAACCAGCATGGATTCAAAGGTGTTTATTCATCCAGTGTATAAGTGACAACTTATACACTGGGTGAATAAACACCTTTGAATCCATGCTGGTTTGCTGCCTCCTTTCCTTTGGGTGACTCCTGGGGAACTTTGGCTCTGTCTGAGATTCATGGTCCAGATCTCCTGAGGTTCAGCACCCATTACCTCTTGCTGTGCAGCCCCTTTTTGCTCTCTATTTGGACTTTTATATCAAGAATGGGGAATCCCCTGCCGCCACATCCATGAGTGGAATGAATGGAGAGGTGGCTGTGCACGGGTGACCCCTATTCTGGATACAGGTACTGGGACTCGCACTTATCAGACATTTATGGCATATCTTGTAATATTCCGTTCAGCATTGAGACCTTATGGCCGCTGGATTATTGGAATATATATATATATATATTTTTGGAAGGCTATAGAACCTTGAAGACCTCTCCAAAATAAAATACTAATACAACGTATGTTACTTTTTTTTGTTGTGTTTTGGAGACAAGTGCCAAACTATTGTAATTTCTGCTTTATCCGCTCCTGGAGTTACAGAATTTCACTGTTTATTCTTAGCAGTAAAAACTCTTTTTTTTGAATGTCTCTTCCTGAAAAGGTGAGAAGTCTGCAATATCTTTTATATAGAACAGCAGATGCGGGAAATGTCATGTTTGTGGAATATATAAAAATTTTTTTTACTGTAGGAGCAAAGTGAATGCTAAATGTGGAGGAACTGCATTACTGATGATCACTTTATCGTAGCTGACATTTGTTGCTCTTCAGGTCTCTAAATTCTCAACTATTTCCGTGTCGCTGCTATTTCTTCATACTTTGTGCGGTGACACATACGTCTGTAGTTTATTACTTGTTTTTTTTTTTTTTCATTTTTAAATTGAAAGAAATTATTTTTTTCCCAGGAATTCCCATTCTCTCTCCGCTCTTTTTCCGACTTATCAGATGAGTCAGTATTGACCTTTTTTCACCTGTACCAAAGCCCTATAGGGCTTCCATAGCGGGTGTATTAAATCCTTTTTTAACTAACTTAACACCTGGACCCCCCGGTGGTATTTCTGTAGCAAACTTAGAACACCATAGGGTTCTTTGGTGGTTGAGGTTGAAAACCGACACAAGTCCATGTTCAACCTATTATCCAGCGGAAAATGGTTCCCGACTCAAATATGGCAATGAGATTAAATCCCTGGATCAATAATCCATCTGCAGCCATTCTTACTCAGTCATCCAGACTCCCCTTGAACTCTCAACTAATAAACACAAACTTTATTTCAAATGAGCCCCAATGTACCATTATAGACACCCCCCCCTCCATCCAATGTACAAGTCCTGATTGTCGTAAGGACAAATTGAAATGTAAAAACAAAAACTCCTTTTACTTACAAAATACAGTATAGATAGTACTGCCTCTCTGTGTCTTCCAATCATGTAGGCACAGATAGTACTTCCTCTTCCACAAATGATGTGGGCCAGATAATGCTGCCTCTGCCTTTTCCTAGAAATCATGTAGTCAAAGATAGTACTGCCTCCTTCTCTCTACCTAGAAATCATGTAGGCACAGATAGTACTGCCTCCTTCTCTCTACCTAGAAATCATGTAGGCACAGATAGTACTGTCTCCTTCTCTCTACCTAGAAATCATGTAGGCACAGATAGTACGGTCTCCTCTCTACCTAGAAATCATGTAGGCACAGATGGTACTGTCTCCTCTCTACCTAGAAATCATGTAGGCACAGATAGTACGGTCTCCTCTCTACCTAGAAATCATGTAGGCACAGATGGTACTGTCTCCTTCTCTCTACCTAGAAATCATGTAGGCACAGATGGTACTGTCTCCTTCTCTCTACCTAGAAATCACGTAGGCACAGATAGTACTGTCTCCTTCTCTCTACCTAGAAATCATGTAGGCACAGATGGTACTGTCTCCTTCTCTCTACCTAGAAATCACGTAGGCACAGATAGTATTGACTGTCTCCTCCTAGAAATGATGTTGGCCAGATAAAACTACCTCTGTCTATTCCTAGAAATCACGTAGGTGCAGATAGTACTGCCTCTGTCTTTCTGGAAATCACGACGGCACAGCTGGTACTACCTCCCTGTCAGTCCTTTAGTAGGGAGTCCTTTATTTATTCATCCATATGGCCCTAAGCAATAAAAGGAGAAGCTCCCTGATAGACTCCACTGTGAAAAAGTATGATTGCTGGGATCAGACATTTAGGGGTAACTGACTGAAGATTTATGGAGACCTCTGTTGTTCCTAAATTGACAAGTCAGACATTCTACCGTAGTTAAAGATGGAGATTCTTCAGCTGACAATTCTTCTCTGAGTGGCATTGGGCATGATCTTCTTTCTCGGCCACTCTTACAGTCTGATACTTGTTCAAGCCGCGTTGTCCATTACTATATGGATGAATGAGAACAGAAGCCTTGTGTTTAACACAATGGGACGTATTTATCAAGCCGCAGCTCTGCAGACTGAAATAAAATGGCAGAAAATTTGCCTGTCTGATGACTGCTGTCTAACGACTGATCTGGAGAAAACCGCTTTTATTTCTGCTTCTATTGAAGCGGTAGTATAACCTTAGAGGGGCTCTCCCTGGCCTATTTTCAGTTTGCCTTTAAGGCACGCTAGCCTTACATGCTCTTTATCCACTTGTGGCTGGAGGTTTATTACAGAGAACAAGTATTAGGTTGAATTGTAGTAACAAGTACAGGGATCGCTGATATGGTCTCTGCTCACCGTTACCTTTCCCCTATTACAGCATACCCCCTTTCATATTCTACAAGGGGCATACACTTAAACTGAATGTCCACCCTTGTACGCCACTTGTGTTTTGTTTTTTTTTATCAATAATGAGGCCAATATTGTGTGCTGATGAATCTTACATTTTTAATAAAAATTTCAGAGTAAGCTCCCTCTAGTGGTGGCTGCTGGCAACCAGAATTTTATCACCGATTTTTATATACAGGAAATTTGTAGCTCTGAAACGCAGAGCACGGACGGTTACAAAGATATTATGAATTTAATCATCGCATAATGTGCAACCTATGACCTGTTAAAAGGTAGAGCGGTACATTTTACTCAGGCCTCAAAGGCACTGACATGTGGCAATATGCTGATCTATGGATGAGTTTCATTACACATGCACATTCATACAGCCGGCTCCGTAAATGAGTATGTAAGTTCCTAAATTGTCTTTTGTCAATTTATTTCCGTGAAAGCTGCGTTCGCACTAATACAGAAAACATTCCAGGTGGAAAAGGGGGAGAGGCATCACGTGGACGGGTGTGAGGGTGCAGGATACAATTCAGAACGAGCTGCAGTGCTCCACAGAGCACCACGACCTCTTCATTCTAGCGATTTCCCCCACGACCGGCTGCTTCTGTAATTGTGTTTTCTGTAGAAAAGGTTTGAGTCGGTCTCCTTAGTTAGGCTCGGCTCTGTTCACATCTGTGTTCGTATTTCCGTTTTCCTGTTCCATCATAGGAGCAGAAGACCAAAAATAACCGCAGTGCCAGATCCGACACATGACCGAAACCAACATTGCGCAAATTAACCCATTTTACCATTAAAAATAGCTGGCATTTTGGACAAAGTCTGCGCATGAGGAGCCTTTAATGCAGGTGTGAACAGAGCCGGAGGCCAGGTACACAGGTAGCGCAGATTTCCACACGGAGAGACTTATTTACCTGCAGCAGAAGTTTTCTTAGTGCACAAATTGACGTACGGTGTGAAATTTTACAATTTTCACCAGATTTTACTCCCTTTCAATCTAGAGGGATGAAATCTACGGCATATCCACATGTTTCACATTCTGTGGTGAAATCCGCAGATGGATTTGCAGCAGATTTTTCCGGCGTTTTTTAGGAACTGCCATCTCCTTTTATATTCAGTTTACGTAATGTCTAGTTTCATATATCTCTTGTGGGTTTAAACACGTTGCTGAACTACAAGTACTAGCGGCATGCCTCCAATTAAAAGTGGGTAAAAAAGCTGCAGCTCCTGAGGCATGCTGGAAATCGTAGGCGGTTTACCTCCACATTAGACTGTTTTGTAAGTAATGACTCGTATTACTATAGCATGATAATTAGATAAAGTCTTATAATCATTTCCTTTCAGTAAATCTCCGCCTGGCACCAACTTGACCCACACATTGTGCAAGTGGCCTGCAGATTGCTTCTGCATGTGATTAAGTGTCGGGTATATACAGCCGTATGTCACACGCTCGTTTCTGAGCAGGTAGTTCAATACTTTGAAGGCAGTGCAGAAAGCTAAAGATTTAATGATACATTAAAGCCTGATTTTTCAGGTGTGACTGCAGGTAACTCCAGTACCCCGCCTTCCCATGCCACTCAATGCCACCCTTCCAAAGTCCAAGAACCTGAGATGTGGTGATGTTTTTCATGCTGGAGTAGGTAGGTAAAGCAAAGCACCAGTGACCACCCACTCACCTGTGTGACATATGTTGGCAGTAAGAGGATATAGGACTAAGGCCGAATGTACCCGGTACACAGACTACGATACTTACCTGTATTGCAGTCCATGTGTTACCTCCTTGCACCTGTCAGGTACGTTATTCTTCTCTAAAATCAATGCAGCTAGTGAACATTACCACTAAAATTCAACATGTTTTGGAGCATGTTACTACTTTTTTTTAACTTATTTATTTTTCCACTCAACCACATGCAACTTGAGGAAATTGGCCTCACAGGGTGCTCTATCCAACCATAGAAAACAGTGGGACTGCTGTAGGGGCACTATGGCTGTCGCTTATGAGGGCACTATGGCTGTCGCTTATGAGGGCACTATGGCTGTCGCTTATGAGGGCACTATGGCTGTCGCTTATGAGGGCACTATGGCTGTCGCTTATGAGGGCACTATGGCTGTCGCTTATGAGGGCACTATGGCTGTCTCATATGAGGGCACTATGGCTGTCGCATATGAGGGCACTATGGCTGTCGCTTATGAGGGCACTATGGCTGTCGCTTATGAGGGCACTATGGCTGATTATGAGGACTTGTTGGCATCTGAAAATGTGCCAAAATCTAGAATAGAACTTGGCAGCCAATAAAGGGAAACTTTTTATTTATTTTTCTTCACTACTGGGATTCAATCCAATTTTTAACATTAAGGGAACATAAAACACAAATATGGATGTGAAAATGAGCCCTATGTACTGTTCATATGTTTTCTATGCCTTTTCTCTTATTTCTGTGATCAAGGGAACGCTGATGGGGTAAAGGGCAGAGTTGAGGGTTAAACAGAACAAAGTTCCTAATCAGTCCTATCCTTATATCTGTGTCAAATATATCTGCTTTTCGCTGGTTTAGTATAAGAAAAGCTTTAATGACCTAAATTACCATTTCATTGCTTATATAATATGCCAGTGTGGATCCTTGGGTTGTACTACTGTGGAAGCGAACTGTGTATATACCATATAATCGTTATTACAGCTCCCACAGGGGTTGTCACACAGCCTTTCTAGTGTCCTGAACGGAATATCTGCCTCATTCTAAAGCAATATGGGTTCATGGGTTCCATCATTGCAGATTTTTCATTCAGGAGTCTAGAAAAGTTCTACGACCTAACTTATGGGAATGGCACCCTGTTTTACCAAAAACAGGTGGAAATAGTTCTTGACAGAAGAAAAAAATGTATTCATTTATATTCGGAGGGTTGTTCTCCATTAGCTAGAGTGGAGCACCACTGCAAATAGTGTCTCCCGGTGTGGAGGGCTCAGTGCTACCATTATATTACATGGTTGCTACTTCATTTGAATAGGCAGCATGCAATACTACGTTTCACCTGCAGTGGCCGCTGCATGAGAAATGTGCAGCTGCATGCAGCTTACCCCTGCAATATCCGTTGATCGCCTCAGGGTTTCAGCTGCTGGAAATGCGATTTGTCAACTGATCACCAGTGGGTCCTCATTTACAGAATGGGTTGTCCATTTGGGACAGCCCCTTTAATTGTCAGATATAGATCGATAATTGTGTAGATCTGTTTTTGAATAAGCTTATATATAGATAAAATTCTGCATAAACAGCTGAGTAACTTTGTAAACACACAACTTGTGTGCGGATCCTGAGTTACTGCCTGTATAAGAAATAAGTCACCCTCGTGATACAGAAGGCGGCTTCATCAACAATATTCTCATTATAACCCTACGACCGCTATTGGTGGTGTCTTTCTGAGTATGTATTAGGTTAACGTTACTGATTTTTCACGGTTTCTGTAACCACAGTCAGTCTCCGTATCATTGCAACAATAAACATGGTGTTTTCCTATTACCCATTCCCAACTTGTTTTCCTCGTCCTAGTATCTGACTGACCTATTATAAGTCAATGGGGAGGGGGGGGGTAAATCAAACCGGCTCAGTCAAACGGGTCCATCATCCAGGACAGGCCTGCTGGTATTTTATGAAACTGTATACAGCAGACAGTTGCTCCATACGTGCAATGCTATGGAGCTGCCATATAGCTGTATAGTCATGAGGCAGAGATGTATTCGTTATGTAAAGGCGATAATGAAAAGCACAGGATGGAGCCTGAATGGCAAAACAATCTTGTCAAAAAAGAAATGTTTTAATAATGAATATAAGCCAGTGTGTCACGGTCATTTGTACGCATAGGTTTGTGTCTTTCCCTCTGACTCTCCACAGATGAGTTGTTTTACTGTATGAGTATTTGTGATCAGTCCACAATTTATTTGCGAGATTAGAGTCCATTTAATCCTACTCATCCTCTGATTTAATGGATGTGTTCTCCTGCTGCTGCTATGTCTCTCATTCTAGAAAAGTAAATCTCTCCTTTTATTCTTTGTATGGGTAAAATATATTCTTTATATATTTTGTCATGTGCTATATTACTCATATTAATAATTTTTTTGTGAGACTATGAAACCCATGTGTCTCCATGGTAACGGACTACAAACAAACCCTGTGTAGTCTGATCATGCAGTTATACTTTTTTTTTTTTTTTCTATCTCCTACTTCATAGGCCTCATGCATGTGACTGTATTGGTTTTGAGGTTCACAAAACCACAGCACTGTTTTGGTCCATTTGATCGCAAACAAAACTTTTGTTGTGCATCGACGTGTCCAAAGGATTAACAGATCCACAAAAAAATCGAGGATTTCTGTAAATCCGGACTATAAAATGACTTGTCCTGAGTTTTTGCTGTCTAGATTTGCAACTCCAGCACAAGTACTTGAAAACCACGGACTTGTGTATGGGGCCATAGAAATTAATGGGTCCGCAAAAATGCAGATAAATTGTGGACGCAATTGCATGGTCAAGGTTTTTTTCCCCATTGAAGTAAATGGGGAAATATGCGGCATAACCGCGACCCATAGTGCATGCTGCGGTTATAAGAAAATGCAGCATGTACTGAAAGTTGGTTTAAATCCGCGCTTCAAGTTTAGGTACCTATGGGTGTTACTATAGCTGTAGCAGCTGGTGAGGGGCTAAGGGGTCCCAGTCAAGTGCAAGAACATCATTCCTTTTTATGGGCAAAAGCAAGTTAGTGACCTGTATTTTTTTACGTAGGTTCTCGTCTCTGATTTGGCACTACTATCTTTCCCCTGTGCTATTGTCCACAGTATCATTTATTATGCTCTAGCTGGGGGCCCATCCGTGTCCTTCCTATGGCACCCTATGAATCTTAGTTATGCCCCTGTTGGATACAATAATTCCCAAATTGTACCTCAAGGGTTTAACTTTATTTTTTATTTTTTTTGTTGACGGTAAATACATGGCATCGGCTGTTTTCAAGAAGTTCAGATGCACACAAGCTGGTGTAGATTATCCCCATAATTTACGCCGGACTTGCAGAAAGGGCAGTAAGGCCTCATGCACACGACCGTAGTGTTTTTCTGGTCCGCAAATTCCAGGACCGTGTTCCGTGAACTGTCCTCCACAGTTCAACCGTATGTAATCCGCAGTTCATCCGTATGTAATCCGCAAAATGCGGATTAAAAAAAAAAGCCTAGGTAAAACAGGATGATGACAGAACTCATTCCCGGTCGTCGCCTAGCAACACTTCCGCAAATCCGCAAACTGCGGTTAACACACGGAGGTGTACCCGCATTTTCGACGGGCCCATTGACTTCTATGGGCATGTCCGCATCGAATTTGCGGGCCGTAATAAGACATGTCCTGAGTTTGTGCGGCACGGATTTGCGGACATGCGGGGACCCGTGAAAACACGGATAGTGTGTATGGACCCATAGAAATGAATGGGTCCGCAATTCTCCCGTAGATTTTCGGGGGAATTGCGGACGCAAAAACACGTTCGTGTGCATGGGGCCTTACTCTTTAAATGTAATGTATGAAGACCTTTAGCGAAATGGAGTGTACCTCCTGGGATAGGACGTAGGTTATAAAGGAGTTCTCTGCCTCAGGGCATATGAATGTAATAGAGGTACGTGGGTTTTAGCCAAATCAGAGAGCAGATACAAGGAGTCTCTTGGTCTGGGTGACACAATGGGCACTGTGTAATGCTTTATTTCTCCTCTGGGGGCACTGCAGGGAAATGTAACATTTGCTATCAGATTCTCCTTAAGATTACAGTAAATTGTTGTGGGGGGGGGGGCAGCAGTGTATATGCTTGTACAATTTGGTTTCTTAGTGTTTAGTATGTATATCATAAATCGAAAAATTGGACGGTTATCTCCATCATATAAGTAAGGCTATGTTCGAATCACATTTTTTCTTTTACGTTTGACGTATTCGCCAGGAAAACCTCCCGACTTGTATGTTAAACTTAGGCTGTGACTGAATCCTAACAGTGGCAACCATCACCAAAGACGCCAATGGTATCACTGTCGTAGCCATTACATTTATAGCGTATAGGTTACTTATGCTACTATTAGGCATCTATTTGACGCATCGGTTTAGTGTAAACGTCATGAAAAGCTCATGATTTATCTATTTAACGTATCTATTCTGCACAGTGTACCGGCCAGACTGAGGCCGAATGGACGCTCTTCAGGCCTCCGTTTGTCAATGGATGGTCGGGAGCTTTCCCAACGTGCACGCCGCACATATTGCCGACACGTGATGTGAACATAGCCTTATAAACATTTTGTAAAAAATGTTCTGCATCTATTCCTTAAGATTTAGCAGGTCTGTCACCATTTCATTATAATATCTGTTTATTATCTCCACCCTCTGACACCTCTCCGTTTCATGGTGTGACAGTCGGGTTATGCTGGTACTTGTAGTCCTGCTTTTGGGCCGCAGGTTGTCTGCTGCAGCAATATACAGCTGGCTCGGTATGTGTTTGCCATACACCCAGATGAATGTTTCCCTGTGGATGTGTGCATTGAAGAAATCTCCACGGCGTCTTTCTAAATTTAGCAGGAATGTGGAAAAGGGGCAGCTTGCAGTCAGCTGAGCTTCTGCTCATGATTGTATGGGAAGCCTCACTATTTGGGATGCATAATGGAGCATTCGTTTCGTCATCTATGAGCTGCGCTGCCGAATGCTCAGGAGAGCGAGAGCTTTAATTGGCGTAGTGCAAGGGAAGGAAGGATCTGTATCCTGCCAGCCCGGCTACCTACATGTTGCAGAAGGCATGTCCATAAGCACAGGCTTCTTCGTCGTCCTCCTCCAGCAGACGAGAGCAGTCCATGCAGTGACGTGTGTGAGACCCTGCAGCCTTAGGAGGAAACGGGGATGAATAATCTGCTCCACCGCCCTGTCGATTCTTTTGGTACCTTCCGCAGAATTTCAGTGTAGATGTATTTTTAGCTCGCTCTCGGCGGCATCAATATGACAACATAATTCAGTCTTTTACACCAATAAGCAGCTTTTTTTTTTTTTTGCTTTTTTTTTTACTATTCTTTATTTCCTGCCCAGCTGCAGTTTCCAAAGGATATCACAGCTCTGGTAAGATGCACAGAAGCCATGTCTCCCTGGAATGTTTAATGTTCATTTAATATGTCTGACATCCTTGCTCGATAACACCGGAACTGGTAGTGCTTAGTGTCTGTGCAAAGTAAATGTGTATTTGCATGTGCTGCCTTGTGTATATATTCCATTTTTTTATTTCATTTTTTTTATTTATTATTATTTGGCTGTTTTTTTTTGTGCAACGTTGTATATGCTGCAGAAGGTTAGAAGCCTCGCCCTCCGTTCATTAGTTTGCGCTGTTTACGGTTGCATACGTTGGCTTTTTAACCTTCTGAATGCAAGGAAGAAGCAGGCAGGCTGGGCTCCCCTGCAGTAAGCATGTCACCGGCTGGGCAGGAACTGCTGTAATCCGATACCACACCTGTACTATATAAATACCGAAGGACGCCAATTCCTTTTTTTTCTTCTTCTCACTGCATCGGCAGGCACTGCAGTCGGCTTTTTTTGCTTAATCGCTCCGTACGGGAACCTATTTAGTGTGGGTTTTGTGAGATAGTCCTGCTGTAAATTCCAGTGCTTGCGATTCTCCGCTAACCTGTAAATCCCCCTTGAATGCCGGACTTGTTTTTGCCATGATCGCTGAAGTGCATTTTGATAAGCAAGGGAGATGGGTAAAACGAGCCAAATTTAGTTTAACACTCTTTAGGAGAAGTCAGTCTCTAAGACGGCACAAGGTAAGATCTTTATTATTGTGATAGGAGGATATGTGTCTGTCTGTTGGAAACTCCTTCATTAATGGACTAAATCTGTTTTGGTAACCTGTGGTAGATCTGGTCACGATCAGTCATTCTTTTATGTATGTTAACAAGACGCTGACGTTTTGCATGTAGCTTTATCTGTTTTTGTGGTGTGTGTGTATATATATATATCAAATTTGTTTTCAGTTGAATCCGAGGCTCTGTAATGTAAAATTACTATTATAAGGATTTTGTTTATTTACCCGATTTTTCATTATAGTTTCCTAATTGTATTCTTTCCCCATCTAGGCATATTCCCAAGATGCTTACCTGAAAGGAAATGATGCCTACAGCGGCAATGCACACAATATACCTGAACCCCCACCCATATGTTATCCTCGTGTAAAATCGGCACCTTCAGTAATGGCCCAACCGGCTGAAGTTTCACCTCCAGGCATGTCTTTAGCTAAGCAACCTGTTCGACCGCCAAGAACTTCCGCACAACCAGACAAGAACCACCGAGTGGAAATCCAAGTGCCTCCATCGCCAACAGATATGGTAAAATCGAACACTGCTGTATGCGTCTGCAATGAAGCTGTAAGAACTGTTATCGTGCCTTCTGGGAAGGTGGTAGAGCTTTCATCAAGTAGACCGAACGGCGCTGGCCCTTCACACCGGGTCGATCCTTGTGCAGTCCTAAAACAAAGGACCACGTCTCCACCCTCTACAGTTCCCCCTGTAATGTCAATGGTAACTAGAGCCGTTGAGGCTGGACTTAAAAGCAAACCTCCAAGCTATGGAGGATATGTTGACACTCTCTGCAGTGCTAGGGTTATTGTGCCAGGGGAGGAATCGCCATCTCCCACTAATCATTCTCCTTCAGCTTCTCACCAGCACATAGACTGGAGAAATTACAAAACATACAGAGAGTACATAGACAACAGACGTATGCAGATGTATGGCCACAGAACTATACAAGAGCGACTGGACAGCCTTAGAGCAGCGTCTCAAAACACAACGGACTACAGCCAAGTTTCTCCCACCCACCCCTCAGTTGAGGTCCGTCGCCGAAGTACCTCTCATGATAGGGTTCCACAGTCTGCCCAAATCCGGCAACGGAGCGTTTCTCAGGAAAGGCTTGAAGACCCAGTCATTGTGAAAGGTTGGAAAGAGTGGCCCCGTAGTGCTTCCCAAGACACTCTTACATCACCAGCTGCCCTTCCCAGGAGCAATAGATCGGGGTCATGTGATTACCTTACAAAAGAAGCCGATCACTATACTGGTGAGCCTTGTGATGCAAATGGTGACATAAAGCACAACTATAATTGGACTGGATTTACGGAACAAGATGACCGACGGGGTATTTACGATTGGTCTAGGCAGCATTCATTTCATATGTCCCTTAGAGCCCCAAACTTCCCCGCGGGGCCTGTTGTATATAGTTCAGAACATAGACGTCGAGTTTTGGGCTCAGCTCATCCTTTGCAAAAGGTTCCAGCTGACCTTAAGAGCCCACCAATATCAAGGAATTTTCAGAGTTCCTCTTGCAGATACTCACATTCTCGGCCACCTGTATCGGAAAGAACCAACTTTCCTCTTTCTAAAGCAAATTCTGTAAAAAGTGCTTCTTCCTATGGGCCTAAACCATTTTCTCTTAATATAAACTTAGATGATGCAATCATCAAAGACCAAAAAGCAGTGAACCACGTAAGCAAAAGTGGTCCATTAAACATGCAGAAAACATCCCCAGCAGAGGCTGCTCATGGTTTACATCTGGATGCAGTCATCAAATCCCCTATCGCCGCCTCGTCACCCGTTTCCACCAGGCCTGTGAAACAGGTGACAAATAGCTCAGCTACCTCTGATAACATGGATGTTCAGAATGGGCAAATGGGCCCAACAACAAAAGTCCATAACTGTGTTGCAGAATTTAATTCTGTGGATCCTGTGGTCTTGAGGGATAAATCTACGTCTGGCGGCCAGACTCCACAGCCTATAAGACAGCAGTCCTACATTTTTGCAGTGAATGAGCAGGAACCCGTGTCTGACACAACCTGCTGGTTACCCAACGATGCCCGGAGAGAAGCAAAAATAAAGAGTATAGAGCAGAAGAAGGCATCTGGTTCCAGCTCCCCAGGAGATTCCTTAGCATCCATACCCTTTATAGGTAAGTCGTTTGTTGATTAATCTTTGGACTTTATGGACTCTCTTTATTATACATTGTTAATGCTTGCTCAGGATTTTTGAGCGTAAATTAAAACCTTGGCATTCAACTGAAATTTTTATTTAATCTGACTGCTCCTGCACATTAAATTAGGGAAATACGAACCATGCAATTCCTTATTATAGTCTTTAGGAGGTGGATCTCCTCTTATAAGGTCAAATTGCATCCCACCTAATTGTAACAGATTCATGGCCGTCATTCATGCGTGTTACATCTTTTCAAAACTCCTCTTCCCTTGACTATAGCAGGGTGATTTTTCTGTATTTCGGCAGATCGTCTCGTGGCGCGCAGGGCGGCAGGTAGTCTCGTGGCGTGCAAAGCGGCAGGTAGTCTCAGGGCGGCAGGTAGTCTCGGGCCGCGCAGGGCGGCAGGTAGTCTCGGGGCGCGTGATTCCGCGTGAGGCAGTGATTCCATCATCTATCCAATCTCATTGTTTTCTCATAATTGACAAGTGTTATCATGTTCACATCAGCGTTAGGGTTCCGTTCATGGGGTTCCATCAGACCTTGAGGTCAGGCAAAACCATAGCTTTCCGTTTGTATTATCCTTGATTTCAATAGTAATGCTTCCATTGCATTTGTCTCCATTCCATAAGGTTTTTGGGCGGAATAAATAGCGCAGTCGACTGCGCTATTGATTCCGGCAAAGAAACTGAAAGCTTACGGAACGGAGACAAACAGAAATGGTAATGCAAACATAAAGCTGAGGGGAACCGATGAACGGAAACCAAACGGAAAGGTCTGATGGAAACCATGAACAGAAACCTGACGCAGATGTGAACATGCCCTTAGAGATCATGCCCACGTCAGTTATTTTATTCAGGGTGCTATCCATTTTTTTAACGGTAAGCACACTGACCCATTAATTTCTATGGGGCCATGCACACTTCCATTGTTTTAATGCAAACGTGTGGCCATTTCGACAAAAATAGAGGTCCTACTCCTGTCCGTTTTTGAGGGAACAGCCTCGGCCATTCCATTAATTTGGTCCATTGGAACAACTGACTGCTCACGGAAGCCATCAGTGTGCAGTCAGTGTTTCACGGATCCGTCATTAGTGGCCAAACGACGGGCAACGGATGTGTGCATGAAGCCTTACAGTGTCCCCTCTCGTTCATGTATAAACAAGAACCAATACAAGTATATATGTGCGCCGAGAGATCCTTGGTTCTTTCAGCATTTGGATCGTCTGACCACCATCTAATGTCTATATGTAGAAGATCCATTTTGTTAGTTTATCGTGCAACACAGACCTTTGTTGCATTTTACTGAATTTCTGATGTCCTAAAGCTTGCTTGGCTGTTTCCGTAACTCCTACAGAAAGTAATGGAGAGAGCTGTGCACAATTGTGGCCACCCCTCCATTCATTCTCCGCCTGGATGAATCGGCCGGCCGGACCCCTGTTCTGGAGATAGGTGTGCGTCCTAGAGGTGGGGCCTGTACCGATCCTGTGGATATGGCATATATGTGTGATGGCAATGCCTCTATAAAGACAAATTTCACCAGGACAGACCCCTTTACACTTCTGTTCACACCTTTTATTACGTCAGTCCCCTACTACCACTATTCTAAACACCCACGAATGGTGAGCCTCATAAGACACTTCTGTTTGAGTGCTATTTGAGAATCAGCAAAGCGATGAGTTGCAGGACACTATCCATCAGCCTGGCCACATTTTAGGAGTTGGGGTGCAAAGTGCAACACTATTTTTAGGTTCATGATTTGCACTTTTCGAAACCATGTTATGGGTGCAATTGAGCCCAGTAATTTTGATGCCCTATCTTGAAGAGGTAACAACTTTGCTTTAAGGAATAGGGAGTGTCTAGCATTTTAACAAAATGCTGTAAAGCAAGACCTCTCTGTTGTGATATTACTATGGATGGAACCGTTTTTCTTGTGTTGGTAATTTCATGGGATTGTGTTCCTTTAAGTGAGTATGTTTATGGAGGTGCCATGCTACTGTACAGCGTTTCAGCCCACACCATGCATTATTTGTGTGTTTTACAAGTCGTGAGCATCGCTTATTGCCGTGATAAGTGAGTGTTACCACATCAGCCTCAATTGTTTAACCCACACATTTCCTTAAAACGCTTGTATCATGTGTGTCTCCGATAAGTGCGCTATGTTCATTGATAAATTGGCAAATGCTTTTTACCTGTGGCAATAAACTGGAAAAAAATGTACATATCACGTACTGATGTAGCAGAGTTGAATTTGTCAGAGTTAAATTGTTTCATTTAACTCTTTGGGCTGCAAATAGTTATATCAAATTACAAGCTTAGCTCTGCGGTATCAGTCTTCGTTAAATCGGTTAAAAAAATGCAAATTGGTCACGATGTGTGAACACCAACTAAGAGCCAGTGTCCCCGACCACAACCCTACAGGTTGCCCACTGTGTTCTGTGGTTTCCACCATTATGTTCATTTGAGTAAAAATGCAACAAGGGAATAACACCTGTAAAACCCTCATGCATGATTTTAATTACATGCACTAAATTCACCTCTCGTTTTTACTGCATGTCTGACTTACACATTTTGACATGAAGAAACGGAGTTCTATGGTCAGGACTGACGCCCCAATGGTGGTTTGTGCACTTACATTCTACCCTTGTTTTTTTTGCCATGTTCTGAAAAGCGTAGTCTACTACGCTTTTCAGATCTTTTCAAAAACGTGTACGCTTTTATTTGTATTGAAGTCAATGGTGACGTACGGACGACGTATGCAATTTTAAACCCTACGTTTGCATACGTAAAACGTATACGTTTTTGTCACCATATATGGGAACTCCTGACTTTACAAAGTTTGATTTCGCTCAAGAACAGAAAAGTGTACGTTTTTAGGAGTAAGAACGGACGCAAACGTACATGACGTATACTACAAAAAAACGTAAGCGTATGATACAAATGCATACGTTTTTGTAACACTCAAAACGTATACGCCGTCGTATACCACAAACGTGTGCACAAAACGAGCTATGAGCTTAGCCTAACCTGGCAACACATGTTTAATTCCCCTGCTCCACCACCACAGGGGAAACAGTGGGGCAGATTTATCAAAACTGTCTAACAATAAAACTGCCCCTGTTGCCCCCAGCAAAAAAATCAGTGATCCGCTTAAAAAAAATTAAGCTGCTGTGACTGGTTACTATGGGCAACAAGGCCAGTTTAACTGTTGGGCTCTGTTCACATCACATTTGTGGTGTTTAGCGTGAACATCGGAAAACCAACCAACGTACACGCTAAACGTCCACTGGGCTCCATTAGCCCAACGGAGGTCAAGTGTCCTTTTAGCCTCTGCCAGGCTGGTATAAGTTGGTATAACTTTTTTTTTTTAAGAATGGATACGTCATGATCCTAGTTCATGACGTATCTTTTTAACGGATACCATTATATTCTGTGGTCACCGATGCCACGGTTTGGCATCAGTCACTGCCTACGTTTCATGTATACATCGGGAGCCTTTTCCTGGCGTATACGTTCAACATAGGCCCACATGATGTGAACAGGGTCTTCAGTCAATCTATCAAATTCAGGCCCCATGCACACGACCGTGCCTGCAATCACAGCCCGTGATTGCAGGCACGGTAGGCCGCCGACTGACAGCCGCATTTTCGCGCCGTGCTCCCATACAAAGTATGGGAGCACGGCCTGCAAAATGCAAAAGAACGGACATGTTCCATTATTCCCGGAACATTTCCACGGCACGGACACCCTTCCGTAGTGCTACGGAAAGGTGTCTGCGTTCAATGAAAGTGAATGGGTCCGTTTTTTTTACGGTCGTGTGCATGGGGCCTCAACGGGCCTTATTTATCAACTATGTTCATATTTCAGTTCCATCATAGGAACAGAAAAATGAAAATAATGGCCTTGCCGGATCCGTTACACGGTTAGTACAGTTGAAAAAAGGCATATGTACATCATGACGGACACAAACCGTGCCTGATGGACCCCATTGGCTATAAAGCGATCCTTTTGGGTCTTCAGTCATGGTGTCAGTCATCCGTGACTGAGGCTCCTAACAAAAGCTCTGATGTGAACGAAGCCTTATCCACAGACGTGCTGCGTCCTCCGGAAAGATGCTTTTTGGATTTGCTGATGAAGGTTCTGAATGAGGGACCTCCCGTCTAGTAACGCAGAATGCCTTCATAAGGCTATGTTCACACGGGGTATTTTGCCGAGTTTTTTGACGCGGAAACCGCGTCGCAAAACTCGGCAAAAACGGCCCGAGAACGCCTCCCATTGATTTCAATGGGAGGCGTCGGCGTCTTTTTCCCGCGAGCAGTAAAACTGCCTCGCGGGAAAAAGAAGCGACATGCCCTATCTTCGGGCGCTTCCACCTCTGACCTCCCATTGACTTCAATGGGAGGCAGAGAAAGCGTATTTTTCGCTGTTTTATGCCCGCGGCGCTCAATGGCCGCGGGCGAAAAACGGCGCGAAAATCGGCGTGCAGGGAGAGGAATATCTGCCTCAAAGTTCCAAACGGAATTTTGAGGCAGATATTCCTCCCCCAAAATACTCCGTGTGAACATAGCCTAAGGTATTTGGATTTTTTTTTTTTTATTCCAGCCAGACCCAAACCCCTTAACAAAAATGTACCGACAAACACATCAAAAACTGTTTTTGTACACTGGTTAAGCGAATTGGACTGGGTTGAATTTGCCACCTGTACATGGAGAACAGGCCCATTTTCACATCCGGCTCGCCGTGTACGACACCCATGGGCGGCCGATCACATGGACATGGCGCACATCTGTTACCATTCAACTTGAATTCTTCCATATTGCACCACTTGACATGCCACAACAGGCTTGTGAGGCTACACAACGATAAAATGTTGCGTAAAAAAGGGGTTTGGCTTTGTTTAAAGAGAAATATTTCTTGTGTGACAGGCAGGGCCGCGGGCCGGGTCTGCTCCACATAAGATCAGCGTTCTGCACTCTGTTATCTTGGCATCGGGCCATACGAGATAAAGGTGAATTCACTCTCGCTGCTGTGACGTGCTCTCTAGTACCAACGACAAGGTTCATTACCAGAAAACTGGTTAACACGGTCAGCAGGTTAACCCCTTCTCTTCCCACAATATCGGCCGTGACGTAAAGTGCTTGCACTGACTTACATTATCATAGTTGACTGTAAAATGAAAGCGTCACGTTCGCTTAGAGGCCAAATAGTCTAATCCAAGTAATAGAGTTAAAGGGGAATTTCCCAAAATGTACATTTATCACTTATCCACAGGTTATGGGGATGATGGTAACAGCAGAGCGCTGTACTCGGCTGTCTACGTCATACCCAGGCCAATGATCGGGCAAGCGAGCGTTCATGAGTGCTTGCTCCCGATGACTGCCTTGTGTAAACAGGGCAACGATCAGCCGATGAACCAGCAAACGCTTTTCCATCGACTGATCGTATCATTTTATGCAGAAGAAAATATCGTTGTCGGCAGCGCATCTCCCTGTGTAAACGGGCAGATGTGCTGCCGCTATGATGGAAGTGTATGAGGACAAGCGATCGTAGGAACGATCGCTCGTCCTCATACCTTACTGATCATTGCTCCTTGTGAAAAGAACAAATCGGCGCTGATCAACTAGCTGCCTCGTTGATCGGCGCTCGTTTTCGCGGGCCGTGTAATAGGACGCATTACATGGAGGCCCCATGAATATTAATACATGAACATCCATATATTTTATTGACCTCTGCATCTCGAATGATCCTGGCTGCAGGGAGTCTCCAAAGAGTTTATTGATCTGGCTTTTATGGCCTATTCAGTGAATGTACCATAAACGGCAATCAGTGGAAAACCTCTTTTTAAGGTGTTAGCCAATTAGACCCACAATCCATTCACAGTAAGACATCATGTAGGAGCAGATACACGTTGCGGCCCCTGAGGTGCAGCCGCAGTACCAGCGAAAACCTAGCTGGCATGTGGGTTTCCAGGAAAGCGGCATGGTTTTAAAATGATTAATGGCTGCTTAGTTCTTGCCAGAAAATAGCCGTTTTTGTGCACGTCGGGGGCCACAAGTTTTTATTTTTTATTGGCAACTTGTCAATTTCTGTTGATTTTCTTCTATATAGAAATAAAAGTCCACAATCCAATCCTCAGGTAATGTAGACTTGCGGATTCTGCTTCAGATTTGCCACAAAACTTGCTATTGCAGACTTTAAAAGAATGAATTATTTATTTTTTGCTGCTTATGAATTTTTTAGGAAAATCTGCAGCTGCAAACCGGACCTCAACCTGCATGATTCTAATTGGATTTGCAGTAAATCCGACCCTTATGGACCCGGTCTTACACTCTCCTTGTGTGCGGCTGACCGCTCCGGCTAATGAGTCGAGTAGGGGACTCCCCTCTGATGTCCATATGTCATAATAGGGCATTTAGAAAGGGGTTGTCTTCATGATCATCCTCTGATCAGCTGTTATTGCGAGGAGAAGCTGAATCTTCCCACTCATTGAAAATGACCATGTCCTTGAAATGGGTCGAAGAAGAGGGTCTGCCGGAGCGGAAGCCACTGATAGTGGCTCTCTCCATTCTGCCCATAGGTGGTCCTAAGTGGGCCCCCCCCCCCCATGACGTCCATATGTCCGAATAATGCATAAGGAAAGGGCTTGTCAATAAGAGACAACCACTTTAAATTGTTAATGAAATGAGAACATCCATAATTATTGTGAATCCAACATATTGGAAGGTGGACCACGTCCTACTGTCTGGACGCCTGCACCCAGGTTCATCCACCATTGCGCTATTCTCCCTGAATTTTGCAGGATGCTGGTCCAACCATAAAACTGAATACGAATTGAAACGGCAATAAAAAGTTGATAAATCTATATAGTCATTCATACCAAGGAAGCTGAAGTGGAGAAACCGGTTTTGTTTTTTGTTGCTCAAGAGGACGATCGGAAAAATTTGCATACAGTCAGGAAGAATTCAGTTTCTTCCACAGAATTTGAAGTTCCTGAAACTTTTATTGACATTTTTTAAAATGTCACAACCTCTTCGCCAATTGAGGTTTCACAATATGCAACTTTATTTATTTCTGGGATATTTGTATGTTCGGCTGGAGAAACTTCTCAAACTGAGCTTCTCACGACCTAACGTGCTCCATCTTCTTCTTGGATGCGACTGTCAAATTCTTCTTGTGAACATCTGCAGCTACTGCAGGACACTTGCTGGACCCTTGGCCACAAGAAACACTTGTTTGACCTCCATGTTCTCAGCTGTCTACATATATACACGTTATTTTTTACATCTGCTGAACTTTTAAAGAGCATTTCCCCCAAAATAAAGAAAACCAAATGAGTCTTCGTCCTTAAATCACAACTTCTGTCTAGTAATATTAGGATTTCTGATTACCAGCAGTTAGGGCGGACACTATTAGGTTTTATTAAACGAGCGTGCGTAAAATCGGAGGTGAAAAACGGCAGTTTTCAGGTCCGATTCACCACCCGGTGCGGGACAAGTTTTTGCGGATCCCTCATAGACACGAGTTTATTGAGAAATCCGTGAAAACTGACAAAAATAGGACATATCCTATTTTTTCACAGGACTTTCACACGGTCTGTTAAAACAACGGCCGAGTGAACATCCCCATAGAAATGCATAGAACCGTGTGGAGGCCGTAAAAAAACAGCCATCACAGGTTATGAAAACGTTAGTCTGAATAAGCCCTTAGAGTAAATCAAGCCAAAATGATCTGATACGCTAAAGACCCGTGTCAGAAGATCACATTGATGTCTGGTATCTTGGACCATCACTGATTTCCAGTTTCGTCCCACATCTCGTATACAACATCTGGTACCTCTTATACAGTTGGTGGACAGCTAAGGGGACATGTTTCAGGGGTTGAATAAATCATGTTCTCTCCCCCCTCCCATGCACATTTTGTAATCGTGAGCCCCAATGTAGAGAATGGAAAAGCTTTTCTTACAGGTCAAAACCACTGCACTCTTTCAGGCCCAGACAGGACGGGGTTGGGGACTGAATTCCATCAGACATTTATGGCCTACCCACAGGATAGGCCATAAAAGTCTTAAGATCGGAAAAACCCTATTTATTAATAGAGCCCATTTAAAGAGATTCTGTCACCACATTATAAGTGCCCTGTCTCCTATATAAGGACATCGGCGCTGTAATGTAGGTGACAGTAATGATTTTTATTTAGAAAAACGATCTATTTGAAACCACTTTATGAGCGATTTTTAGCTTTATGCTAATTAGTTTCTTAATGCTCAAGTGGGCGTGTTTTTACTTTAGACCAAGTGGCCGTGTTTTTACTTTAGACCAAGTGGGCGTTGTGGAGAGAAGTGTATGACGCTGACCAATGAGTGACCAATCAGCGTCATACACTTCTCTCCATTCATTTACACTGCACTAGCGATATAGTTATATCATTATGTGCAGCCACATACACAAGCCCTAACATTACTGGAGTGTCCTGATAATGAATATACATTACCTCCATCCAGGACGTGATGTGTATTCAGAATCCTGACACTTGTGAATCTTTTCTGTGAGATTCTAGCAAGGCAAACCTAATCTAGTTTGAAATGACAGGTTACATCGTAATCTCGCGAGATTACGTTTGCCTTTCTGTAAATCTCAAAGACGCTACAGACGTGTCAGGATTCTGAATAAACCCCAGATAAACATCTGCAGTGTAAATGAATGGAGAGAAGTGCATGACGCTGATTGGTCACTGATTGGTCAGCGTCATACACTCCTCTGTACAACGCCCACTTCGTCTAAAGTTAAAAACACGCCCACTTGGGCATTAAGAAACTCATTAGCATAAAGCTAAAAATCGCTTATAAAGTGGCCAACTGGCCCACGATGACCAATACACTTTCCAGGAAACTGTTCATCTAGGAATGCTCGGACCTGACACCCATAATGTGGTGGTGCACCATCTTGCTGGAAAAACGCAGGGAACGTGCCAGCTTCAGTGCATAAAAAGGGAAACACATCATCATGTAGCAATTTCAGATATCCCGTGGCCCCACTATCTTTATCAGAAACTTGTAAATAACTCATGAAAGAATAAAGTAACGTTAAAACCAAGCACACCATTGTTTTTCTTGTGACATTCTCGATAAGTTTGATGTGTCACATGACCCTCTTCCCATTGAAAAAACTAAAGTTGGATACAAAATGGCCGACTTCAAAATGGCCGCCATGGTCATCACCCAGCTTGAAAAGTTTCCCCCCTCCCATATACTAATGTGCCACAAACAGGAAGTTAATATCACCAACCATTCCCATTTTATTTAGGTGTATCCATATAAATGGCCCACCCTGTAGATTGTTTTTCGAAATAAAAAGCATTGCTGTCACCTACATTACAGTGCCCATCTCCTTATATAGAAGATAGGGCACTTATAATGTGGTGACAGAGCCTCTTTAATTAATACTAGTGTATTTATATGGGTCCCATGCAGTGACTCTTGAGTGGCAGTCGAAAGGTGAGTGGGCCTCTCTATTGGACTCGGCCTGGGCATGTGAATGCAGTACCCTGTATTGCCCTGATGGCTGCCTTGCAGAGCGGACTCCATATTGCTACATGGCCCTCACTGTGGGCAGTTCCAGGTCATGGCGTGTTGTGTATCCAGCGTCTTAACTTTCCTTTTTGCATTGTTCCTTTTACTTCATAAAGCGAGGACACTTAAACTGATTTTGGCGTCTCCCATTAGAATAAATATTACACCTCCCTTCTCCGTCTAAGCGCAGAGCTGTTTACTTTGCACAGCAGTACAGTTTCCATTGTGTTTGTCTGAGACTGTTGTGTACAAATTATTTTAGAGAGATTGCTGATTTAATGCAGCGTGGTGTATATGGGACGGTTGGGGTAGATATGTAGACCTGCGTGACTGCCGCTTTTGTAAGCTTATTAAAGAGGATCTAGACATTTTTTGGGGCTCAATTATCCGAAAATATCTATGGCTCTGAACATATTGGCTTCTAGGTGCTGCCACCTAGAATGGACACTGGTTGCAGGGGTATGGCGTTTTTTTTTTTTTTTTTTGTTCATTTATATTGGGTACCCTATAGTGCGTTCTTTCTAGAATTTACATTGCAGTTTCTTAACAGTGAGATGCCCTTCAATCTGAGATGGAAGTTGTCCAAACTGGAAATTAGACAACCCCTTTAAGTGTAATACATCAGCAGATCTTTTGCTACGAATAGTAGGACTTTGACTCTTGACCCTAAGGAAGGATGAGCACCATCATTCAATGTTCCTCCAGCCATTTTGAAAATCTTCGTAGGGTAACAGGCCACATGACTATTGCGGGAAGCTGTGCATAGTCCCATCCGTGCCATATTATTGCAATACTCCTTCAGACTGGGCAAGAATTGAGCCATAGATGCACCACTTAACCTGGGACTAGTCAAATAAGGCCTCATTCACACAACGTTTTTTTACACCGTGCAGAATCTGCAGATATTCTGCTTTGGAATAAGTGTGAAATACCCGACAAGCATCTTATGATTCATCTCAATTAGAGTGTTCATATGGTGCAGGTTTTCCCCTGCAAATTTGAAATCCGCCTTCTGAAAATAATGGTGACCTCTCACTTCTCGCTACGTTTTCCGCGCGGAAAACCAATTCATGTAGCCACACACGCGGAAAACCAATTCATGTAGCCACACACGCGGAAAACCAATTCATGTAGCCACACACGCGGAAAACCAATTCATGTAGCCACACACGCGGAAAACCAATTCATGTAGCCACACACGCGGAAAACCAATTCATGTAGCCACACACGCGGAAAACCGACTCATGTAGCCACACACGCGGAAAACCAACTCATGTAGCCACACACGCGGAAAACCGATTCATGTAGCCACACACGCGGAAAACCAATTCATGTAGCCACACACGCGGAAAACCGACTCATGTAGCCACACACGCGGAAAACCAACTCATGTAGCCACACACGCGGAAAACCGATTCATGTAGCCACACACGCGGAAAACCGATTCATGTAGCCACACACGCGGAAAACCGATTCATGTAGCCACACACGCGGAAAACCGATTCATGTAGCCACACACGCGGAAAACCGATTCATGTAGCCACACACGCGGAAAACCGATTCATGTAGCCACACACGCGGAAAACCAATTCATGTAGCCACACACGCGGAAAACCAATTCATGTAGCCACACACGCGGAAAACCAATTCATGTAGCCACACACGCGGAAAACCAATTCATGTAGCCACACACGCGGAAAACCGATTCATGTAGCCACACACGCGGAAAACCAATTCATGTAGCCTCACGCGGAAAACCAATTCATGTAGCCACACACGCGGAAAACCAATTCATGTAGCCTCACGCGGAAAACCAACTCATGTAGCCTCAGGGTATGTTCACACGAGGGCGTCCGTAACGGCTGAAATTACGGGGATGTTTTAGCCTGAAAACATCCCCGTAATTTCAGCCGTAACGGCATGTGCAGGCGCTTGAACGGCGCGTCCATTACGGACGTAATTGCCGCTGCTATTCATTGGAGTCAATGAATAACGGCTCCATTTACGGCCAAAGAAGTGACAGGTCACTTATTTGACGCGGGCGTCTATTTACGCGCCGTCATTTGACAGCGGCGCGTAAATTACGCCTCGTGTGAACAGACAAACGTCAGCCCATTGCTTTCAATGGACAGATCTTTGTCAGCGCTATTGATGCGCTATTTTCGGACGTAATTCGGGGCAAAAATGCCCGAATTACGTCCGTAATTAGTGCGTGTGAACATACCCTCACGCGGAAAACCAACTCATGTAGCCTCACGCGGAAAACCAACTCATGTAGCCACATGGGTGGCTGGCAGTTGAAACTTCAAATCTGCAGCAGAAATCTGAGCGTTCGCTTCAGATTTAGCCAAGAATCTGCAGAAGAAATCAGTGTCTGACTTTTCCAACAGAATATCACCTGAACGTACCCTTACTCACATCTCCATATAGTCCATGGTGTGCGTGCGCTACTGTTAGCGCTAAACCATCTGCTCTTCTAATGCGAAGACTTAGTTTACAGAAACCACCCACTGGCATGAGATAAAACTTGTACATACATTTTCTTTGCTCTCATATGGTAAAGGAGTTATGAGTTTAGATAAAATAAGTTTTTCTTTTGTCCTAGAAACAGCGCCACTCCTGTCCTTGGGCTCTATCTGGTATTGCAACTTCGCTGTATTCAGTTGAATCAGGCTAAGCTGCAATACCAAACACAGCCCATGGACAAGAGTGGTGCTGTTTTTGGGGAAAATATAGATGTTTTTTGGGAACTTCGGGATAATCTATTAGATCATGGCTTGAATAGAGATACCGGTACTATCATAATTGCTTCCTAGTCCAGACAGACCATTCCAATATTAACATTCATAATGCAAAATTCTTAGAAGCGCACATAACCATCATTGTATTGGAGAAGCATTATCAAAGCTATTCAGTGATTATCGTCTAAGATTTCCACAGGTGAATATTTTTTCTTTTTTTTTTTTTTCTGCCCTATAACCCTGACACACAGACCGTAGACATCAGTGCCAGGCAGTGTGTGACAAGGTTCATCTCCCTCCACACCTTGTTTATGTCTGCGGCACATTGAGTCACTTTCCTGCAGCCAGGTTTTAACGTCATCGGGTAGACGGTGATAGCAGAGCAATGTAAATCATAACCCGTTTTTTTGTGCGCGTTTCTGATGTGTAAAAAATAAAATATATGATCTACCTAAAAGGAGATTGTATGCTTCTCGTGCATGGTCATAGATGAGTGTTATTATATTCTTATTATTGGCCGTTTCCACCTTTAACCCCTTCCCTCTTTAGCCACTTTTGACCTTCCTGACCGAGCCTCAGTTTTCAAATCTGACATGTGTCACTTTATGTGGTAATAACTCCGGAATGCTTTCACATATCCAAGCGATTCTGAGATTCTCGTGACACATTGGACTTTAAGTTACTAGCAAAATTTGCCCGATACATTCAGTATTTAATTGTGAAAAACACCAAAAATTAGCGAAAAATTTCAAAAATTAGCATTTTTCTCAATTTAAATGTATCTGCTTGTAAGACAGGCAGTTATACCACACAAAATTGTTGCTAATGAACATCACCCATATGTCTACTTTAGATTGGCATCGTTTTTTGAACATCCTTTTATTTTTCTATGACCTCACAAGGCTTAGAACTTTAGCAGCAATTTCTCACATTTTCAAGAAAATTTCAAAAGGCTATTTTTACAGGGGCCAGTTCAGTTGTGAAGTGGTTTTGAGGGCCTTCTATATTAGAAACCCCCAAAAAGTCACCCCATTTAAAAAAACTTCACCCCTCAAAGTATTCAAAACAGCATTTAGAAAATGTCTTAACCCTTTACACATTTCACAGGAATTAAAGCAAAGTAGAGGTGAAATTTACAAATTTCATATTTTTTTGCAGAAATAAATTTTTAATACAAATTTTTTTATAACACAGAATGTTTTACCAGAGAAATGCAACTCAATATTTGTTGCCCACTTTCTGCAGTTTTAGGAAATATCCCACATGTGGCCGTAGCGTGCTACTGGAATGAAGCACCGGCCTCAGAAGCAAAGGAACACCTAGGGGATTTTGGGGCCTTATTTTTGTTAGAATATATTTTAGGCACCATATCCGGTTTGAAGGGCTCTTTCAGTGACAAAACAGTAAAAATCCCCCAAAAGTGACCCCATCTGGGAAACTAGACACCTCAAGGAAATTATCTAGGGGTGTAGTGAGCATTTTGACCGCACAGGTTTTTTACAGAAATTATTG
Source organism: Rhinoderma darwinii (assembly GCF_050947455.1). Lineage (NCBI taxonomy): Eukaryota > Metazoa > Chordata > Amphibia > Anura > Rhinodermatidae > Rhinoderma > Rhinoderma darwinii. The sequence continues at coordinate 318,678,458 of NC_134691.1, forward strand.
GAAGTAGGCCGTGAAAATTAAAATCAACATTTCTTCAAAGAAAATGTAGGTTTAGCGATTTTTTTTTTTCTCATTTCCACAAGGACTAAAGGAGAAAAAGCACCGCAAAATTTGTAGAGCAATTTCTCCCGAGTAAAACAATACCCCACATGTGGTAATAAATGGATATTTGGACACACGGCAGGGCTTAGAAGGGAAAGAGCGCCATTTGGCTTTTGGAGCTCAAATTTAGCAGGAATGGTTTGAGAGGCCATGTCACATTTACAAAGCCCCTGAGGGGACAAAACAGTGGAAACCCCCCACAAGTGACCCCATTTTGGAAACTACACCCATTGAGGAAATTATCTAGGGGTATATTGAGCGTTTTGACCCCACAGGTTTTTTGCATAAATTATTGGAAGTAGGCCCTGAAAATAATCTACATTTTTTCAAAAAAAAATCTAGGTTTAGCTAATTTTTTCTCATTTCTAGAAGGACTGAAGGAGAAAAAGCACGACAAAATTTGTAAAGCAATTTCTCCCGAGTAAAACAATACCTCACATGTGGTAATAAACGGCTGTTTGGACACACGGCAGGGCTTAGAAGGGAAAGAGCACTATTTGGCTTTTTGAGATCACATTTAGCAGGAATGGTTTGCGGAGGCCAGGTCACATTTGCAAAGCCCCTGAGGGGACAAAACAATGAAAACGCCCAAAAAGGGACTCCATTTAGGAAACTACACCTCTTGAGGAATTAGTCTAGGGGTGTAGTAAGCATTTTGACCCCATAGATGTTTCATAGAATTTATTAGAATTAGGCAGTGAAAATAAAAACAGTCCTTTTTCTTCAATAAGACGTAGCTTTAGCGCAAATTTTTTCATTTTCTCAACAAATAAAGGAAAAAAAGAACCCAACATTTGTAAAGCAATTTCTCCCGAGTACGGCAATACCCCATATGTGGTCATAAACTGCTGTTTGGGCAAACGGCAGGGCTCAGAAGGGAAGGACCACCATTTGGAGTGCAGATGTTGCTGGATTGGTTTCTGGGCGCCTGTGGGCCCAAAACAGTGGAAACCCCCCAGAAGTGACCCCATTTTGGAAACTACACCCCTCAATGCATTTACCAAGGGGTGTAGTAAGCATTTTAACCCTGCAGGTGTTTTGTAGAAATTAGTGTTCACTCGATGTTGCAGAGTGAAAATGGGATTTTTTTCCATAGATATCCCAATATGTGGTGCCCGGCTTGTGCCACCATAACAAGACAGCTCTAATTATTATGCGGTGTTTTCCGGTTTTAGAAACACCCTACATGTAATCTTTTGCCTGGACATATGACAGGGCTCAGGAGTGAAGAGTACCATGCGGAGTGGAGGCCTAATTTGGCGATTTACAAAGTATTGGTTCACAACTGCAGAGGCTCAGATGTGAAATAATAAAAAGAAACCCCTGAGAAGTGACCCCCATTATGGAAACTGCACCCCTCAAGGCATTTATTAAGGGGTGTAGTGAGCATTTTCACCCCACAGGTCTTTTCCATAAATGAATGCGCTGCGGATGGTGCAAATTAAACATTTATATTTTTCCCAAGATATGCTATTCAGTGGCAAATGTCATGCCAAGCTTATGACGCTGGAGACACACCCCAAAAATTGTTAAAAGGGTTCTCCCGGGTATGACTATGCCATATATGTTGAAGGAAACTGCTGTTTGGGCACGCTGTAGGGTTCAGAGCCGAGGGAGCACCATTTGGCTTTTGGAGAGCGGATTTTGCTTGGTACTATATTTGTTTTGAGTTTTGCTGGTGTTTCCATTTATAATGTGGGGGTACATGTAAGCGGGGCGGAGTAGATAAGGGGCATAGTCAGGTGGTATAAAAAAAAAAATAATCCATAGATGTGTGTTACGCTGTGAAGCAATCCTTTCCGCACAGTCCAGTGTCGCACTGATAAATGGTGTCATTTCTTATCCCCCTTTTGGTCCACACTCCGCACCTTTGCAGTTTGGGGAATTTTGCTGGGAAAGTGTTGTCCTGGTATAATACGGGCGCCGTCGCTTCCAGCAGATATGTTTGGGCCCTCCCCTTCCTAGTTCCCTAATTTTAGGTCCTTGATAAATCGCCTCTTGAAACAGAAGAAATGTTCCCCTCGGGCACAACTGCATATTTTTTTATTTCCTGACTTATTGGAGCCATAACTAATTTTATTTTTCATAGACGTAGCGGTATGAGGGCTGGTTTGTTGCGGGACGAGCTGTAGTTATTATTGGTACCATTTTGGAGTACATGTGACTTTTTGATCACCTTTTATCCTATTTTTTTGGGATGCCAGGTAAACAGAAAAACGCAATTCTGGCACAGCTTTTTTCGTTTTTTTTATACAGCGTTCACCATGCGTTATAAACTACATGTTAACTTTTATTCTGTGGGTCAGTACGATTCCGGCGATACCTAATTTATAGCACTTTTTTATGTTTTACAACTTTTTGCACAATAAAATTACTATTGTAAAAAGAATGTATTTTTTTCTGTCGCCAAGTTGTGAGAACCATAACTTTTTAATTTTTTTGTCGACGGAGGTGTATGAGGGCTTGTTTTTTGCGGGACAAGCTATAGTTTTTATTGGTACCATTTTTGGATACGTGCAGCTTTTTGATCACTTTTAATTCTAATATTTGTAGGGCAAAGTGACCAAAAAACAGAAACTCTGTTAAAGTTTTTTACGTTTTTTTTTTTTTACGCTGTTCACCGCGTGCAATAAATAATATAATATTTTGATACCTCAGGTCGTTACGGTCGTGGCGATACCAAATACATATGGTTTATTATTTTTCAATAATAAAGGACTTGATAAGAGTAGAAGGGGAATTGTGTTTTATTTGATTACTTGAAATTTTTATTGTTTTCAAACTTTTATTTTTTGCACTTTTTTTTTTTACACTTTTTTTTACACTTTTTTTCAAGTCCCACTAGGGGACTTGAAGGTCCAACGGTCAGATTTTTTTTTTTTCTAATACATTGCACTACCTATGTAGTGCAATGTATTAGATCTGTCAGTCATTCACTGACAGCAAGCCGATTAGGCTTCTCCTCCCGGCGGGGCCTAATCGGCTTCCGTAATGGCAGAGCAGGAGACCATTGTGTCTCCTTTTGCCATAACAGCAGTCGCCAGTCCCGATTGCCTGTCAGGGCTGGCGATCTGCTAGTAACCGCTACGATGCAGCAATCGCTTTCGATTGCTGCATCGAAGGGGTTAATGGCAGGGATCTGAGCTAGCTCCGGTTCCTGCCGTTACAGGTGGATGTCAGCTGTACATTACAGCTGACTTTCACCGCTGATGACGCCGGATCAGCTCCTGACCCGGCGCCATCTTGCCGGCAGCTACGGAAGCCGATCAGGCTCCGCCGCCGGGCGGATCTTGACTGGCTTCGGTGCTAGGCAGACCGTGAGGCCAGTATTAGGCCTCCGGTTGCCATTGCAGCCACCGGAACCCCGGCAATTTCATTGCTGGGGCTCCGATGTGCTGCAAACACCTTAAGTGCAGCGATCGCGTTTGAGCGCTGCACTTAAGGGGTTAATGGCGGGGATCTAAGCTAATTTCGGCCCCCGCCGTTACAGTCGGATGTCAGACATTTGTTTATAATACAGTCGGATGTCAGCTGTAAGATACAGCCGAGATCCGACGATGATGGCACCGACTCCGCTTCTGAGCCGGTGCCAAACATTTGCCGTAAATGTACGGCATTTTGCGGGAAGTCAATGCTTTCCATGACGTACATTTACGGCAAATGTCGGGAAGGGGTTAAAAAAAATTCTCACGCTACATTTGCAACACCTCTGGTAAAATACTGTATCGTATCTGCCTCCTAAATATGCTGTCCGTGAGGGAACCTGCTAATCTTATTTGGAGGGCCGCCATATTGGTTTACACCGTATTAGGAATCTAAAATATGGATAAGAACATAATTTTAAAATTCGGTACTAAATCGTGCAGTACAAACCTGGAGAATCATTTCCGGAAGTCCTGTAGCTTTTCTAATATTGATGGCGTGCCGACACGTGACCGAGGGTTTTCTTCTAGTGCTGTTCGTGACGGCGTGTTATTAATGGCATGACTGCAAGGGGCAGTCACGCAGCCTTTTACTGGAGTCCCGGAGTCCAGAGCATCAGCCAGCGCTTTGCTTCGGGACTCCAGCACTGCTCATGACATTTGGTCAGTGACTTCAAGTGATGCTGATGCTCTGCCCGGGGACTCCAGCACTGCTGTGTCCATATATGGACAGTGATGTCGGCAGCAGAACTGAATTCTCAGAGCAGAGCATGATGCTCTGTTATCGTGACCACCCTAGTGGGGATGCCTCCGAAACCCACACGATCATCTGTTATCACTAAGATTGCAGTCAGTGCTTCATTCTCAGGACTTGTCCACACATAGTGGAATTGCTGCATATTTTCCGTCCGGAACTGCGGTCGGGAAATATGCAGCAGAATACAGTAGCAGCAAGGTGGGTGAAATTTAACAAATCTCATCCACACACTGCATAAAATTTCCGACCAGAAATTGACCTGTTCTGCATACTTTTTGTACCGCAGCATGTCAATTCCCGCTGCGGAAAGTGGACTGCGTTTTTCAGAGGAGATGTAACCATCTCCCAGCATTAAGAAAACGGTGTGTTTTTTCCGCAGCGGATTGTCTGTTACTTTTCAACGGATTTGCTGCACAAATTTTCTGCAGCAATTCCATTACGTGTGGACAAGCCCTAATAAAACATGGTTGCCCTTCCAATCCATTGCAGCAGGTCCTCCAGAGCGAGCGCTTTCATCTGTTTCTGCGCTGTCCTGATAAGATTGCCCAGTTCGGAGCGCTCTTTCTATTAACGCAGAATGCCCCAGTAGGGGCAAACTCGAAAAGGTCTGCTTTACCAAACAACCCTTTTAAATGGTTCTACTTCTGGTTTAGTTAAGTGGTCAGGGCGGGCCATTGGAAGCCTTCCTACTAATTAAATTGCCTAAACAAGAAATTCACTCCATTTATTTACAGCTGCAATGTGGCGTGGTACAAGTGGTTGTCCACAAAAATGGAGTTTTGGTTTTTTGTTTTCCCAGAAACTGCACCATTCCGGTTTGAGCGTTCTCTGGTATTGCAATTGCTTTGTTTCTGGAAAAAAATGGACAACCCCTTTAAAGTCCATATGTAAAACTTGTCCTGAGATCTGCCTGATGAGATCATTTACCATCTAGAAGTAAAGTGCGCCAAATTTGTACCTTTTTTTTAAAGGTACGTGTAATATAGTAAAGTCATTCATTCCTAGACTCGAGCAGGTATTGTAGATATTCTAGCGCGGATTTATGAACGTAAGCAACAGGGTCAACTTTTTGGAAATACATTAAGTTCTCTTCTTGAGTCCAGCTCTTGTACCAACTTGTGCTGCAGTCTGCAGTGCCGGCTTTGTCTAGCGCACCATTATATTGCCGCTTTAAACAGAGCAACTTGTGATCTGTAAAGGGGGAATAAAAGCACAATGCATCTCTAGCAGAGCCCAGAACAAAAGTTTACTTGTTAATATTCCCGGGACTGGATGTGAAGCCTTGCACATGAAGATGCAATCACCTCGGATGCGTTGGAAGCTTGCACGGAGCTTTTCCTCCTTTATTACCTCTATTTTGTATGTTTGTAGCGCGTTCCATGCTGCCCGGTGTTCAGTGTGTGCTATGGCTCTTTACTCTATGGATGTCATTCTGCCTATGGGTCGAAGAATAACTCTTTGATACTATGGCACTGCTGGCTGTCGAAACTGGCGTTTGCTGGACATGCTTGGACTGTCAGGACATCTATGAAATATTAATAGAAGATGGCGTTGGTATGTCCCTTTTGCGCATGTTTGTTGACCTTATGGCTTTATTGTAGGTGTGATGCACTAAAATATAAAAGGTCCGCACTAAACTAACAGGTGTTTTTATAAACATGGGGTTATAACAAGTGGGTTTTATTGTATAAAGTGGTTGTCCTTGTTAGATATGATCTGTTAGGGCTTGGTGGGCTGAAACCCCCTTTCAGCCCACCAAGCCCTAACAGATCATATCTAACAATATGTTTCTACCCTAATCAATAAATGCCCTAGGACATGACTTTGCTGAACAGGGCATTACAAGCTGTCACACGAGACCTCTAAGTTATCGACATAAAATATGGCGGCCATTGCAGTACCGGTTATTATCCCCTACCTTTCTCCAGTTTCTGAATAACCTATACCTTGTTATGGAATGTAACTTGACAAGATTGAAGATATATAGGCCCTTTAGGGAGTGTTACGCTGAGTGAAAACCCCTTTGGGCGCTGTAATGGCTGCCACTACTCATTGTCACTCAACATCTGCTCCCTGATTTTTAATTCCAAAATTATCAAGAAATTGCTAAATAAAATAAGACTATACAATAGGATACTTGAGAATTTGTTGTTTGTGGAAGGAGGTTTTTCTTAGAGACCATGTTTCTTTAGCTATGTTGCCTTGGTATGATAAGGGCATGGTGGAGCTTTTCCAGGAACTGGAGAGCCACAAAATGGCTTTGCTGTCAGTTAGCACCATGTTCTCAGCTTATGTTGTGGTGTTTTTTGTTTTTTTTTACTGTTCACCAGTTTGTGTCGTTTCTACTGTCCCCCGGCGTGTCGTCGTTTCTACTGTCCCCCGGCGTGTCGTCGTTTCTACTGTCCCCCGGCGTGTCGTCGTTTCTACTGTCCCCCGGCGTGTCGTCGTTTCTACTGTCCCCCGGCGTGTCGTCGTTTCTACTGTCCCCCGGCGTGTCGTCGTTTCTACTGTCCCCCGGCGTGTCGTCGTTTCTACTGTCCCCCGGCGTGTCGTCGTTTCTACTGTCCCCCGGCGTGTCGTCGTTTCTACTGTCCTCCGGCGTGGCGTCGTTTCTACTGTCCTCCGGCGTGGCGTCGTTTCTACTGTCCTCCGGCGTGGCGTCGTTTCTACTGTCCTCCGGCGTGGCGTCGTTTCTACTGTCCTCCGGCGTGGCGTCGTTTCTGCTGTCCTCCGGCGTGGCGTCGTTTCTGCTGTCCTCCGGCGTGGCGTCGTTTCTGCTGTCCCCCGGCGTGGCGTCGTTTCTACTGTCCCCCGGCGTGTCGTCGTTTCTACTGTCCCCCGGCGTGTCGTCGTTTCTACTGTCCCCCGGCGTGTCGTCGTTTCTACTGTCCCCCGGCGTGTCGTCGTTTCTACTGTCCCCCGGCGTGTCGTCGTTTCTACTGTCCCCCGGCGTGTCGTCGTTTCTACTGTCCCCCGGCGTGTCGTCGTTTCTACTGTCCCCCGGCGTGTCGTCGTTTCTACTGTCCCCCGGCGTGTCGTCGTTTCTACTGTCCCCCGGCGTGTCGTCGTTTCTACTGTCCCCCGGCGTGTCGTCGTTTCTACTGTCCCCCGGCGTGTCGTCGTTTCTACTGTCCCCCGGCGTGTCGTCGTTTCTACTGTCCCCCGGCGTGTCGTCGTTTCTACTGTCCCCCGGCGCGTCGTGCCGTTGCTGCTGTCCCCCGGCGCGTCGTGCCGTTGCTGCTGTCCCCCGGCGCGTCGTGCCGTTGCTGCTGTCCCCCGGCGCGTCGTGCCGTTGCTGCTGTCCCCCGGCGCGTCGTGCCGTTGCTGCTGTCCCCCGGCGCGTCGTGCCGTTGCTGCTGTCCCCCGGCGCGTCGTGCCGTTGCTGCTGTCCCCCGGCGCGTCGTGCCGTTGCTGCTGTCCCCCGGCGCGTCGTGCCGTTGCTGCTGTCCCCCGGCGCGTCGTGCCGTTGCTGCTGTCCCCCGGCGCGTCGTGCCGTTGCTGCTGTCCCCCGGCGCGTCGTGCCGTTGCTGCTGTCCCCCGGCGCGTCGTGCCGTTGCTGCTGTCCCCCGGCGCGTCGTGCCGTTGCTGCTGTCCCCCGGCGCGTCGTGCCGTTGCTGCTGTCCCCCGGCGCGTCGTGCCGTTGCTGCTGTCCCCCGGCGCGTCGTGCCGTTGCTGCTGTCCCCCGGCGCGTCGTGCCGTTGCTGCTGTCCCCCGGCGCGTCGTGCCGTTGCTGCTGTCCCCCGGCGCGTCGTGCCGTTGCTGCTGTCCCCCGGCGCGTCGTGCCGTTGCTGCTGTCCCCCGGCGCGTCGTGCCGTTGCTGCTGTCCCCCGGCGCGTCGTGCCGTTGCTGCTGTCCCCCGGCGCGTCGTGCCGTTGCTGCTGTCCCCCGGCGCGTCGTGCCGTTGCTACGGTCCGCCGCGGCGCGTCGTGCCGTTGCTACGGTCCGCCGCGGCGCGTCGTGCCGTTGCTACGGTCCGCCGCGGCGCGTCGTGCCGTTGCTACGGTCCGCCGCGGCGCGCCGTTGCTACGGTCCGTCGCGTCGTGCCGTTGCTACGGTCCGCCGCGGCGCGTCGTGCCGTTGCTACGGTCCGCCGCGGCGCGTCGTGCCGTTGCTACGGTCCGCCGCGGCGCGTCGTGCCGTTGCTACGGTCCGCCGCGTCGCGTCGTGCCGTTGCTACGGTCCGCCGCGTCGTGCCGTTGCTACGGTCCGCCGCGTCGTGCCGTTGCTACGGTCCGCCGCGTCGCGTCGTGCCGTTGCTACGGTCCGCCGCGTCGCGTCGTGCCGTTGCTACGGTCCGTCGCGTCGCGTCGTGCCGTTGCTACGGTCCGCCGCGTCGCGTCGTGCCGTTGCTACGGTCCGCCGCGTCGCGTCGTGCCGTTGCTACGGTCCGCCGCGTCGCGTCGTGCCGTTGCTACGGTCCGCCGCGTCGCGTCGTGCCGTTGCTACGGTCCGCCGCGTCGCGTCGTGCCGTTGCTACGGTCCGCCGCGTCGCGTCGTGCCGTTGCTACGGTCCGCCGCGTCGCGTCGTGCCGTTGCTACGGTCCGCCGCGTCGCGTCGTGCCGTTGCTACGGTCCGCCGCGTCGCGTCGTGCCGTTGCTACGGTCCGCCGCGTCGCGCCGTTGCTACGGTCCTCTGGCGTGTTGCATGTTTTATACTTTTTTTTTTTTTTTTTTTTGTATTTTATGTATTTCGGTTTTGTGATATTTCACCTCTTATAAGCAGAAAGTTGTGTTGAAATCAGGTTTGATGTGAATAGTAATTCTTTGGAATGTTTTTCTTTTCTCCCCCTTGCAGATGAGCCGACCAGTCCCAGTATAGACCATGAGATAGCAAACATTCCAGCCTCTGCTGTGATCTCCACATCTGTGCAGCAGCCGCCTACCATAACTACTGTGCCTCCCAGCCCAACATCTTCTGCACCTTCATTACGCCGTCTCCACTCTCATGATCACGGTAATTTTAGACTGTCTTTTAGTATTGTTTATCAAAGATCTTGAATGAAGATGTGGCCTTCTTTTACAATAATTATGCTCATTTTGTACGTATGTCTGTCTTGCAGTCAAGCTCCATTGCTGTGATTAAAAACTGAAATGAAGACTTGATCTTATGCCAATGTAGCGTATTTTATTTAGTAATTCCAAATAGGCACTTATATGAATACAGCATTGCCACCTGGTGGTAAAAACAAAGGCAAAAACAAGTTTTTATTATAAAAAAAATGTACAAAGTAACGTAAAACCTGTATTGATGTGAAAGCGTTTTGCAGCCCAGAGTTAAATTCCGTCTGTAATTTTGAGGCAGATTTTGATCTGCCTTCACGCCGTTTGCCACGTTTCTCGCTGCGTTTTTCATCCGCGACCATTGAGTACCGCGAGCAAAAACTCTTTCCCTACCTCTCATTGATGTCAATGGGTGGTCAGAGACGTAAACGCCTGAAGTTAGGGCATGTTCCTAACTTTTCCCGCAAGCCGGTTTTACCGCTCGCGGGATAAACCGCCTACCATTGAAATCAATGGGTTTTTTTTTTGGTGCGTTTTCCGACGCGGTTTCCACATTAAAAAAAAACAAAACTCCGTGTGAACAGGGCCTAATACTGCTCTTTTTCAGAAGTCCATTTTATATGTACACAGAGATACCAACTATCTAAAATAATAATCAATTTTAAATTCACTTCTATTGCAAGCAAAAGACTGCAATGTAACCAAGAACGGTACATCAATGTGACCTCGTGTTCGGCCTGGCCGATTTTGTGAATCTCCATGTAATTGGATCCCGTTCCTTGCAGATAATATGCTTGCGGTATATTTGTTAAAATAGATTGTGCTGCATGCTTTGAGTTCATATGTCTTTCATCTGACATCTACAGTTATTTATGACTAGCAGTATCTTTGCCTTACTGTATATAATTACTATGTGAGATTCTCTGGAGAGGTTTAATATTCGCAAATTGTTTCGGTCCATGAACTTTGACTGTTTATAGTCCCGGCTTATAGGCCATCAATGTGTGATCGATGTGTCTGGAAAAACTTTGATAGGTGGGGGTCCCTCGGGACAAGCGCCACTGATCACACATGGTCTATATCACATCTATGGATATTCCTGGAAAGACTATTTGAAGGGGGTCTCTGCTTTGGACAATCCCTACTTAGAAGTGTCCCTTGCCAGTAAACTGATCACAAAGTGTCTCCGTGCTGTGACCCCACTGATCAGCTGTAATTTGTAAGGAAACATTGGCAATAAGTGTTCAATTTCCCTGCAGCACCACCACAGGGGAAATGAAGCATTACACATTGCCCATTTATAGCAATAGGTTGTCTGTGTTGTAAAAGACATGTTAGGTCCTTCAGAGTGAGACGCTCTTTTTGTAACCGCTTTCCAATCTGGACAAGAGAGACCCCCTCTATTAACCCAGAAGTCTCCAATCGGGTATATGAAAACTGGGTTTTCTAAACTGGACACCATCTTTAATTTGTCGACCACTGTCCTATTGTCACTCAATTTTGTAACCTATTAAAAATGTTTGGGTTAAAGCTTATCCTAGGAGAGTATTCTTGCAGTCAATAGAAACCTTATATAATATGTATCTGGTTATCCACACATTGGGTGTAGAGTAAAACTGATCTATTGTATGTAAGGCTGGAGACCTTAATAGAAGTGGATATTGAGCAACTCTAATGAGGATGAACATTAGGCTTCTTAAACAATTTTGGAGTGAACTGGTTTGCATAGGACTGCAGGTAAATGTACTGCTTTCTGATTTATTATGAGGCATAAAAGAAACACTGAGCTCTGCTACATCTATATATTCCGTATATTATCTGCAAACTATGATGCAAAACGATTAATTTAATTTCAGAACTGACCAGGCCGTGCGCTCTTGAAGTCTATTCCGATTCGAAGGCCGAAAGGTCTAAATCCTGCGATGAGGGCCTCGATGACTATAAGGAGGAAGAGAAGGCGTAAGTTGCCGTAAACGCTCATTCCTTATCACCTATTTCCTCACGTAACCGATAATCTAATAATTCTGTTCCTCTTTTCCATCTTTCAGCAGAGCCCTGAAGAATGTATCCAGCTTGAAAGGCATTAAGGTTTGTTTTGCTTGGCTCGGTATACAAATGACATACATATTCATGACGCTTACCACCATGCTGTGTAGACTTGTTCCGTCTTCTCGGACGTCTTATTAGTGTTCACCTTGTCTGCGAAGTCCGTAGATATATCAGGTTGTCTGATCTTCTAGAGATGGTTCTTGGAAGTGGAAATCACATTACTCTGCTTTATAACTAGAAGTATGTAAAGGCTTGAGACTGATCTTTACAGCATATAAAATCGCCTTAATCTTGGATTTATGGACATTCTGGAAGGTTTCCAAGGACGCGCTGTTGTGTCCGTAGAATTTTCATTGTATTTCTATGATCTGCATTGTGATCTAGTCCCACATCAGAGGACAGACATCTATGTATTTTACATATGTATGTCATTGTATTGTCTGTTTACTGCCTATTGACAGTATACGAGAACAGCTGGATATCCCAATTTCTATAAAAGTATTTTAATATGGGCTTTTCAGTTAATGACGACCCTATTACATCATCCCAGATTTTCCGATCCAGCATGGTGTCCCATAGGAAAGCATAGAAGATTAACAGCTTCCATCACGTAGTAATGATCTTGTCTATGAAGATTACTCACTAAGGAAATATGCCTGGAATGCTTAGCAATTTCATGTAGTCTTATGGCCTCGTTCAGATTGGGTGTATTACATTCAGAATAGAGATTCTTAGAGGTTTGTCAGGATTTGGCTTTTAGAATATTTTTTCTTATTCCAGCAACAGCGCCATTCTTGTCCTTTTGGCTTTGTCTGGTATTGCAGCCCATCTGTAATGAAGTGAATGGAAGAGCTGCAATATCAGGAAGAAAAAAAAAAAGACCCTTTTTTCGAAACCCAGGCAACCTCTTTGTATACGCCTATTGGGAAAAGGCCGAACCTGCTTTCCTAAGTTACTGACGCATGTGACGCATGTTACTAAACATGTATTTTCCTTCAGGTTCCACAGAGTATGCAGTCTTCCGAGGACTCGGAGTCCAGAAAAGATTCTTCCTCAGATGTCTTCATTGACTCGAACAAAGAAGGATATTTGTACTTCCGGCAACTGATTACTGATAAAGGAAAGGTAGGCATTCGTAACTAGATTAGAATATTCAGTCTGAATAGTTTTGTTTTTTTTCTAATCACAATAAAAACCATCTCTAGTTTTGTGCAATTTGACTGCGAAGTTTAAAATATTAAGGAGGCAAAAAGCCAAAACCAGTCACCATGAACCCCACTACCTGTCACCGGTTTTGTATTGTAGGTTTTGCTAAGCTGATGCTACCATTAGAATGGATCGATCAAATCACGATCACCCTCCATACATCTGAACTGAGGTTTCGACCTCAAATTAAAAGATCTGAAATATTTTATAACTCCCCCACATACGAATCGTCGATCTAACATCACTATTATCACGTTTATTTTTAGAGAGTTGGTGGCAGTATGAGGCCTTGGAAGCAAGTATATGTTGTTTTACGCAACAGTTCCTTAAATCTGCACAAGGATAAGAAGGATCAGACTGGACATTCATCATCTCAGTCTGAAGAGGAGCAACCAATAAATATTAGCGGGTGTTTAGCCGATATCTCGTACAGCGAAACAAAACGGAAGAATGTGTTTCGTGTTACAACTTCCAACCGGGAGTATCTCTTCCAAGCTGAAGACCGGGACGAAATGTTGGCATGGATCAATGTCATTCGGGAAAATGGCAACCAGAATAATGAGGTACTGGAGGCACCCCCTTAACTTCCTACTCTGAGCTACAAGACCTATGTACATTCCCAGGAGTTTGAGAATAGACATTATATGTGATCAAAACTGTACGAAGATAGCCGATGGGCCTACCATAACTTTAATTTATCATCCAGAGTATTTTGTATTGTAATTTACATCTATTACATCAAAGGATCCCAACCTTTTCTAGATCGTGAGCCACTTTTATGTAAGACAAATAGCGTTGAGACATACTAGGTATCAAAAGGGTGAAGACGTGACAATCATGTGGATCCTTCCTAAGTATTCATTGCCAGTAACATGGTTTTGAGCCTAGTGTAAAGCGTCATTAGTATGACACCCCGCTGCCAATAGGACATAATCATATTTAAAGAGGCTCTGTCACCAGATTTTGCAACCCCTATCTGCTATTGCAGCAGATCGGCGCTGCAATGTAGATTACAGTAACGTTTTTATTTTTCAAAAACGAGCATTTTTGGCCAAGTTATGACCATTTTTGTATTTATGCAAATGAGGCTTGCAAAAGTCCAAGTGGGCGTGTTGAAAAGTAAAAGTACAACTGGGCGTGTATTATGTGCGTACATCGGGCGGGGCGTTTTTACTACTTTTACTAGCTGGGCGTTAGGAATGGGAGTGTATGATGCTGACGAATCAGCATCATCCACTTCTGTTCGTTAACACCCAGCTTCTGGCAGTGCAGACACACAGCGTGTTCTCGAGAGATCACGCTGTGACATCACTCACTTTCTGCCCCAGGTCCTGCATCGTGTCGTCCACATCGGCACCAGAGGCTACAGTTGATTCTGCAGCAGCATCAGCGTTTGCAGGTAAGTAGCTACATCGACTTACCTGCAAACGCCGATGCTGCTGCAGAATCAACTGTAGCCTCTGGTGCCGATGTGTCCTCACTCGTCCGACTCGATGCAGGACCTGTGAGTGACGACACAGCGTGATCTCTGGAGAACACGCTGTGTCTGCACTGCCAGACGCTGGGCGTTCTGAAGAGAAGTGGATGATACTTCTATACACAACGCCCAGCTAGTAAAAGTAGTAAAAACGCCCCGATGTACGCACATAATACACGCCCAGTTGGACTTTTACTTTAAACACGCCCAGTTGGACTTTTGCAAGCCTCATTTGCATAAATACAAAAATGGTCATAACTTGGCCAAAAATGCTCGTTTTTTAAAAATAAAAACGTTACTGTAATCTACATTGCAGCGCCGATCTGCTGCATTAGCAGATAGGGGTTGCAAAATCTGGTGACAGAGCCTCTTTAAAGCTCCCACCAGGTTTGGAGCAACAATTCCCTTTTCTCGTCTAGGTGCGTTTTTTTTGTCCTAAAAGACCAGGATCTAAGGCTGGGTTCACACCAGTGTTCGGCTTTCCATTGTTCTGGTCAGTCAGAGGAGCAGAACATCAGAAACGCCAGTTCCGTTGTACGACTAACACAACCGTTGGCCGATGGAACCCATTGACTTTAAAGCTGCGCTGTTGTTTCCCGTATTTTCGGTCAGGTCTGTGACAGAGGCCCCTCACGGAGCTTCCAATGCAGATGTGAACGAGGCCTAACCACACAAACATGTTTCTTTGTCTGTCAGCAACCACTGCTACGCCTGCCGGCAGATCTTCTTTCTGGCCAGGAAAAAGCTGTGATATTTGAAGTGATCACTGAAGACTTCTAAGTATTTCCCCTCCCCCTCTGTCTAGGAAACAAACCAGGCGAGCAGGGACCTCATAGAAGAACAGCGGAAGCGCAAGGACTACAATGCCGTAATGAAGTAAGCGACATTATTTGAAGAATTTATTTTTCTCTTTGTAAAAGCCCAAGTAAAAAGAAATAACCTTGAATTTTCTTTCCATCTCAGATCCTCCACCAACAAAAGTGAAGCATCTCCCAAACCTACCCGCCAGGCCCTCACCATACCAAATATTCTCAGTACTAGAAGTGATTCAAAACTGCAGAGTCCACACTCCCCGAAACAGGATTCAGAGCGAAAGCTGCCCAATAAAGGTTCATAACCATCGCTTTGAAATGTCTTACAAGTTACAGAAGCTTTTTTAGTTGATCATGACTTGTGTTTACTAGAATAAAGGGTTCACCGGACACAGCGCCTTCCTTGTCCATGGGCTATACCTGGTATTGCAGCTCATCCCTATTCACTTGAGCTGCAATACCAGAAGCAATCCATGGCCAAGAGAGGTGCTGTTGATGGGGGTGTGTGAGCAGATCCTCCTTTGTTTGATTTTTTTATTTGTTTTTTTTTTATTAATGGAAGGAACCCGCCTTTATTACTCAGACTGTCCTAATAAGGAGGGTATTTTGAAATCCGTTTCTTTAAGCAATGACCCCCCCATAGTTTTTCTTCTAGTCTGTTCTGTTGGTGTATTATTTAATGTCAATGTAATAAATAAATAATTTAAAGGTCTGGTTTATGAGACAAGTCTATTTCTCCCTCTCCCATGACCGAGCATGCTGCTGACTCACTAACACCTCTCAACCTTCTGACTCATTCTTAGACAAAGATGATTTACAGGGTAGTGAAGTTCATTAAAACTCATGACCTTTTTTTATTTTTATTATTTTAAATTCAAGATGAAACGAGTCCACCTAAAGACAAAGGAACGTGGAGGCGAGGTATTAATAACATTATGAGAAAGACCTTTGAGAAGAAGTCAACCGGTGGCGGCACCTTTGGCGTTCGTCTAGATGACTGTCCCCCTGCTCATTCCAATAAAGTAAATACATGATCCAGTCACTTGTATAGGAATGTCTCCGTGGTGATATTTTAGCATTAACTCAATGCTTTTTTTGTTCTTTTTTTAGTATATACCGTTGATTGTGGATGTATGCTGTAAATTAGTAGAAGAGCGGGGGCTGGATAATACTGGGATATACAGAGTTCCCGGTAATAACGCAGCGATCGCCAGCATGCAGGAAGAGATCAACAAAGGATTTACAGACATCGATCTGGAGGATGATGTATGTTTATCAAAACCTATTCCGGGGTTGAGATCGTAAGAAAGATTTGCAATGCTTATTTTTAACTTGACTTTTACTTTGTACTATAGAAATGGCGGGACTTGAATGTCATAAGCAGTCTCCTGAAATCCTTTTTCCGTAAGCTTCCAGAGCCTCTGTTTACTAATGGTAAGAAGCCGAAAATCATTATTGAATGTATGTGAAGTCTCACAAAGACAACCTCTTCTCGTACGCCCATTGCGTCTATCTGGACATCATAGAGAAGGGAGGAATGACGTCAATCATGACCCCCTATGAGCCGGCGCATAGGTCTGCACACACAGATCTCTTGCTCTAGCGGACTCCAGTAATATCTGCATTACATGCATGTAATGCTGCATTTCATTTGCAGTGTATAGTTAGAAATGGTTTCCACCAGTTATAAGGCCAGGGCTACACGGCGACTTTAGTCGCACGACATGAAGATTGCGACGTGACATGATTGTGAATGTTGTCCCATTACAACATTCAACTTATACGACAGTCACCTAAAGTCAAAACCTGCTGTATTTTTTTTATAAATAATTGTGCGATTCTCCATCTCCCATAATATAAACTATGGTAAGTGAGTGCACCGGCCATACGTGAATATGAGGTCACACTTAAAACTATGAATGCAGCGCTGGAAATTACTGGTGTTTATATGACATTCTTTAATTTGGAGTCTGTACAACGCATTATATATGTGGCCGCAAACTAAAAATTGAGATATTGAGTGATTATTTCTGTAGCTTGCTCAGAGGATCAAATTCTAAGAGTTTAGGTTTTGTCTCTGGAAGACGTCCAAAGGGTTGAGCAATTATTGAAAACGCTTAAGTAAAGTTTGAAGTTTTGTTGACTAACTAGATCAAGTCACGCTATTCAAAAAATTCAATGCTTTCCTTAATGCTATCGAGCACGTACACACGAGCATTGGCCAACGTCGGGCATCCAGTCTTCTATTTTTTTTTGCTTTTTTTCCCCAAGTACTCAAACATTCTTAAAGGGTAACTAAACGTTTAACAAACTTCTGACGTGTCATAGTGA
Source organism: Rhinoderma darwinii (assembly GCF_050947455.1). Classification (NCBI taxonomy): domain Eukaryota; kingdom Metazoa; phylum Chordata; class Amphibia; order Anura; family Rhinodermatidae; genus Rhinoderma; species Rhinoderma darwinii. The sequence goes on from NC_134691.1 coordinate 318,695,615, forward strand.
CATGACTGAAGTTTTGATCGGTGGGGGTCCGAGCACTGAGACCTCCACCAATCAATAAAACGAAGCATCAGAAGTGCTCGTGTGCGCTGAGCCACTCTTGTTTCTGTTCGGCTTTTTCCGGAAAGCCGATGTGGCGGTGTACGGGCCCATAGACTTTATACTGAGTCCGTACATCGATTTCTGGAAAAAGCAGAACGGAAACTAAGCGCTCAGTGAGCCCTTCTGACATTTTAGTTTCAGTAATTGGTGGGGGTCTCTGTGCTCTGACCCCCACTGATCAAAACTTCTGACATGTCAGAAGTTTGAACGTTTAGTTACCCTTTAAAGAGGTTTTCCCATGAAGGACATTTATGACGTATCTACAGGATATGTCAGATAGATGCGGGTCTCGTCTTTAGAACGGGGCCCCCTAAACCTGTTCAAGCTTTTGGTACCAACGCTGTCTCCCGGCCACTTATTGACTTTATGGTCGGGAGTTACGCAGTTTCCATAAGTCCCATAGAACTGAATGGTAATTACGGAAATAACGTAGCTCGCGTGCTAAGCTGCTTCCGTAACTGCCATTCACTAGTGTAAGAGTTACGAATACGCCGTAACACAGCAAGCTTCGCTGTTTCCGTAACTCCCGACCATAAAGTCAGGAAGTGGCCGGGAGACAGCATTCACACCAAAAGCTAGAACGGGGTTTAAGGGGCCCTGTTCTAGAGACGAGACCCGCATCTATCTGACATTTATGACATATCCTGTGGCTAGGTCATAAATGTCCTTCATTGGAAAACCCCTTTAAACTTTTTATTAAAGCATTATTAGACTATTAGTACTAGAATTGATAATTATCACCGATCCTGTGGATAGGTGATGATTGTCAATTTTGGCACAAACCCTTTAACTGCTCTAATCTTAAAATGCATGAGCCAGAAAAAAAAAACATGGAAGCATAAGGCCAGTTTTGCAGACCGAATTTTATCCTGTAAGTTTACGTCTTACCATGGGATTTTGATCTCTTTCAGAAAAATGGAGCCCATGTCACTATAAAGGAATATTGAACCGGTTTAGAAAGTGTATTGAACTGTGAATGTAATTTTTTTTTGTTTCAGATAGATACAATGACTTCATTGAAGCAAACCGTAGAGAAGACCCCAAGGAAAGACTCATAACGCTAAAAAGATTGGTAAGATTCAGTCCAAATAACTCCTCCAGCCATAATGACATTAGTCCTTATTACTACATTTCATCCATTTTTGCTTTTCTCATACTGATGCCTTGTAGACACAATCTATGCTTTTCTTTTAAACCTCAGGGTCTTAGTAGCATTACGTTACACTGGTCAGTAAATTGATTGATTTATGTATCATTAGCGTTTACCGTTTGAGAAGGCAATTTGCCCATAAACAGACCCACATGACTGCTTATATCAATGCACTGACCACTACAGTTCAATTTCCATTAAAATTGGTGGCTGCTTATGATGCCTTCAGTACATAGGGATTTAATTATTACAAGGCTTCATAATGCCCAAGAGAAGGCAAGTATGACAGCCGCAAGCGAAGGACTTGATCAGGTGCTTCTGACTGGCTGACGGTAAGCGCTCCCTTACATGGTCCATGTCTCAGGCCGGTCACCTTACCAGGCTGTGTATGTGACCAGCTTCACTATATCTTGAACATTGGTCCTAATCTGCTGCTCTCATTTCATAGACAATTATTTTCTTTTTTGATTTTTAGATACTTGATCTACCGGAGCATCACTACGAAACGCTCAAATTTCTTTGCACGCATCTGAAGACTGTGGCAGAAAATTCGGAGAAAAATAAGGTGACTCGTCGAAGACCTAATTCTGGCAGAAAGTTTTCTAAGTTCTACCTCAGGCCTGAATCCACCAATCTCCAAGTTTAGCTGTGGTCCTTTTTTATGCGCTTTGGTAGTCTTAAGGTGGTTCTTTGTTCTTTGACCATTAAAGGGTATTTCTCATAATGATAAATAACCTATCCATAAGAGAGGTTATTTTCTGATTGCTGGGGGCCCCACAGACCGTGGGGACTAAGGTCCCGAGCCCCTGTCCCCCCCCCTGTCCCCCCCCCGCTTGAGGGCAGGATATTGAATGTAGAGGCGGACCAGCATGCACGTTGCCACTTCTTTCAAAGTCTATGGGAATGACTGAAACGGCCGAAGTTCTCCCAGCTAAGATCTGTTTCGTTTTTGTTTTTTTCATTTTCTTCTGATAGTAATGTAGATGAGGTAAACCGTAATTTAGTTAGTTTTCCTTCCTTAATCTGCAGGTAATCCCCTCCAGTCCAGTACTTCCTCTGTCCAACGTGACTGCTCTTAGACTCCTAGAATCTCACAGCCTCTTATGTGTTGACCAGAAGTCAGATCAGAATAAGATATCACACAATATCACTTGTAATGTTTTCCAATTGGGTTGCATGAAATTGCATGTGTATGTTCTATTCTATATGACCGTAATCTAGTAATCGCGGCTATTGAATGGGATTTCAACCTCCTTACCCCATAGGATTCTATTTAAAATTGCATGTGGTGGTATTCAATTGTGATGTTATGCTATCATGAGTTTTTTTATCTTTAAAAAGAAAGCTCCTCTCCTATATCAGAGAAAATCTAAAATTGTAAAAAATATACTCATTGCCTGCGATTTTGCAGTGCATGATGGTGTGTAAGTCGCTGTGAAGCCCTAACCTTCTACAGATTTGTTATAAAAAAAAAAATTAAATAAACAGATGTTTATCATACGTCCCTACTTGTGGGTTTTATGATTGGACCTTAAAAATAAATTTTTTTAAAAAATCATTTGAATACATACATTATATGTTTAAAAATAACTAATAAATATTCAAGTGTGTATATATAGATGGAAAAATTAATATTTTACTCAATGAACCAAAATTTGGCCATCCAAATAGTTTGGCGTTATGGGCTCTGTAGACTTCATGTATATAATATACTGGGGGAAAAAAAATCTTACAGAGACAATCCATTAATATGAATGGGCAATGTGTAATACTTAATTTCTCCTGTGGTGGTGCTGCAAGGAAATTGTGCACTTACTGCCGGGTTTCAGCTGATATGGGGGGGGGGGTTTTCAGCAGGGGGATGTTTTGTGATCTCCTTATGGTCAAGGAACCCTTCTAACAAGCAGGGATTGTCCAAAGCGAAGAACCCTTTTTATGTTTGCACCATTGAATTTACTCTAGGCTGGATACACACACAGCGTTTTTGCAGCGTTTTGTGATTGGGTGTTTAAGTGCGGCCGGATGTTACATTAAAGTCAAAATAGTAAAATATCAAATGTACAACACACAACTACATCTTGTATTGTGACGTTTTTGCTCTAGGTTTGGCGGTTTTCCCATAGGCTTCTCTAGAAGACTTTCAAAACGCCAGAAAACAACCATGTACTAATTGAGACCAAATGAAAATTGCCACTAAAAACGCCTTAAAAAAACCGCATGTTTCATTTTAATAACACTAGCGCTTTTAGAGGCATTTTTTTGATGCAGTTTAAAACGCCAAAATTTTTTTCTGTGTGAAGGAAGTCTTCGTGATCCTCCACTTTGGTCAATCCCTGCTTGTTATAAGGGTGCGTTGACAATAAGCAGATCACAAAGTGCCCTCCATGCTGGGACCCCCAGTGATTAGCTGTCATTTTCGGGGAAGCCTGGCATGAAGTGTTACATTTTCATGCAGCGCCCCCACAGGGATAATTAAGCATTACATAATGCCCATTCATATCAATGTGTTGTCTAAGACAGGACAGGTTATCCAGAGCAAGAGACGTTCTATGTAGCCACTCTCCACTCTGGCCTAGAGATGAGGATCCTGAACATGGGACCCCCTCTAATAACTCACAATTCGCTGATGGGGTATATAAAAATCGGTTTTCAACGCTGGACAAACCCTTACAACGTGCAATCCCTTCAGCCAGTAGTGTAATTTTTCCTTGGTGTGTGTGGATTGATGCATTTAGACTTCTCTTTACTAGATGGAACCCAGAAACCTGGCCATTGTGTTTGGTCCAACTTTGGTCAGAACATCAGAAGACAACATGACACACATGGTCACGCACATGCCTGACCAGTACAAAATAGTGGAAACCCTTATTCAATGTGTAAGTGAATCCATACATTCCATGTGACTTTTTTTGGGGGGTAGGCGGGGGTTTCTTATATTAAATGTCCGACTTTTTTATTTTCATTTTGTATTTTTAGCACGATTGGTTTTTCAGTGACGAAAGTGCAGACGAACCAATTGTAAGTATTGTTTCCAGTTTGTTTATTTTCTTAAGGAGGTAACGAAGAATCCCAAAAATCTGCAAAGCTGATGATTTATTTAAAGAGAAATTCACCACTCTTTGCTTTGTTTTGCGTGTCTGGTTAATATTTAGATGTAGCAGAGCTGAATTTGTCATTTTAATCTTTTGGGCTCAATAGTGATTAAGTGATCTGGAATTCTAAAATTTAAAGCAAAAGGAAAAATTGCTAAGAAAAATGACCATGATATCCTTCTGTTCCTTAACCGCTTGAAAATCTGGCCATTTTAGGCCTCAGTGACCTGAAGAATTAATTTTTCTATTTTGCTTCTTTTCATTTCAGCAATGATTTATTTATTTTTTTTAATCTTGATTTTTTTTATTTAAATCAACATAGATTTTCGTTTTTTTCCAAATGAGTTGCAGCACTTTATAGTGCCAGTCTGTGCTATGCTTACATTAACTATAATGTACTGGCATATTTATGTGCCTGTGTGTCGAGCAGTGGCATACATAGAAGTGAGGGGGGGCCCATAGCAAAGATCAAAAATTAGACCATTCTGGTGCTGCTTTTGACACCCAGGACAGAAGAGCTTAGTGATTATTACTCCCTCCATGCCTTTTCCATGACCCTTGGGCTGATTCCCTACCCCATTGTTTGTGTGCAATGCAGTAAATGTGCGTGCTGTACAGATTCCCAACTAGTAGCAAAGGGGATGTGAGAATAACCAGGGCAGGGCCCCCTCTCTTAAGGGCCCCATAGCCTCCTGGTCTCCATCTAAGGTATCTATACCCTTGATGATGAGCATTTTTTTAGCCATTAGTTGGCCTCAATTTTGCCTTTCCGTTTTCTTTTTTCCCCACCTCCAGCGTATAAAAATGGAATATGGAAAAAGGGATGGGACTTATTTCCATTACATTTCTTGGTCTGCAGTGTTGACAGATCAGCTAAATTGTCATCCTTTCCCAGTCAAACACTGAATGAATCTGGGGTAAAAAAAAACAACCTGTATTCTCTAACAAATGTCTTGAAGATTTTAAAGGGTTAGGCCTCATGCACACAACCGTAGCCGTGTGCAGGGCCGTGGTTTTCGGGTCAGACGGCTGCGGAGTGTCACCTGCGGGCCGCCCGAAATTCGTGAGCCGTGCACATTAATTTCTATGAGCCTAGACCACAAAACACGGCTGTAATAAGACATGTCCGTTCATTTTGCGGTCCAGGCTCCTGGCCCATGCACGGTCGTGTGCATGGGCCTAACTAAACTTTTGACATGTCAATGGCATTTCAAAAGTTTTGATCAGTGGGGTCTGAGCACTGAGACCCCCACCAATCGCTAAAGTGAAGTTGCAGAAGTGCTTGGGTGCGCGCTGTGCTGCTTTTGTTTCTGCTCGGGTTTCCTCGGAAAGCCGAGCGAGCGGTGTACGGGCTCATAGACTTTTTATTGAGTCCATACACCACATGCTCAGCTTTCCACGAAAAGAAACAAAGCAGCTTCGCTCTCGCCCCAAGTGCTTCTGCCGCTTCGTTTTAGCATTTGGTGGGGAGCTCGGACCCTCACGATCAAAACTTTTGACATGTCACGGTCATGTTACGTTTTTTTTAAAGTCCAATTACCAAATCTAACCACAATTGGGCGTCCTTTAGGCGGGATTCACACGACCGGGTCGGGTCCGAGCCCGAGTGCCGGCCGGTAAAATCGGCCATTCTGCCCGGCCGGTTTGCATAAAGTTATGCATCCGTGCCGGGCCGGGCAGATCCGGACAGTGACATCAGCGGCAACTCCTGAAGGGGAATCCCCATGTGTTCGGGGATTCCGCTTCAGGAGTTTCCCCTGATGTCACTGCCCAGATATGGACAGAGACATCAAGCGCTCTGTCCAGGAGCGGAATCCCCGAACACACGGGGATTCCGCTCCTTCAAGGAGCTAAAGTGCGGCTAGCACATAGCAGAGCGGGGAGATACCTCCCCGCTCTGCTATAGTGGCGTCGCTACAGTAGTAGCAGCAGTAGCAGCAGCAGCTGCTGCTGCTGCTACTAGCGGCGCCATCTAAGGTGTCGCCGAGCCAGGGTGCTTTTAAAATAAGCAGGAGAAGGGAGCCAGCGCAGCGCTCCCTTCCACCTGCTGTACACCCCGGCCCTGCCACACAGTGTACAGCGATGCCATTCGTCAGAATGGCATCAACTCCTCCTCCTCACATGCACTCTGCACTGTGAGGAGGAGGAGATAGAGCGCAAGAGCCGGAAAACCCGGCCGTCACTCGGGACACATCCCGGTGATGGCCGGGTATTACCCGGCCCCATAGACTTCTATGGGAGCCGGGCGGCCGGGTACCCGGGCGAAAATAGAGCATGTCCTATTTTTTGACGGGCGGTTTTCCCGGCCGTCAAAAAATCGGTCGTGTGAATAGCCCCATTAGGGGTCTATTATTCCTAATGCAGCCGGGTGCCGGCCGATTTATGAACGGCCGGCACCCGGCCGGGAAACCCTGCCGTGTGAATGAGGCCTTAGGATAATTAAGTTTACCTGCCATCAGATAACAGATTGAGACATCACAATGACAAAATGAGCTCTGCTACATCTCTATACCAATTAGGGTACATACACCACACTGCTATGACTTATGATCCAAGCTTACATTTTATGGCCATGGTTCTTGAATTTAACATATGAACTATTAAAGAGCTGCCACCTGTTCTCGTCCGCTGAATACACACCTACGTCTCTTCCCTTATTTTTAGAGGACCACAAATCACTATTCAGTGTTTAGTGCACCTAAAATAGCATTTGAATCGGAAAATACTTTGCAGGCTTTTTATTAGCCCTGCGCTCCAGCATCCCGAAAACAATAACCCTATAGTTTGCATCGATAATGACCAGACTTGGAATACACTTATATATATATCCATGGAAGCCTCCATTCTACTATAGTGTTTTCCTCTCCACTATTCCAACATCCTGGGCTGTGCGATGTATAAGGCCATTTAAATGCATGATGTTTTTTAAGCTTTTTTTCCATGTCTGTGTTTAGCAAATACTTAATCCAATTCTGCAACACCTTTCCTTAGAGCTCTGCATTTTATTGCCCCCTTATTATTCCTCCTGGAAATGCATGAATATATTAAGAACCCCCTGGTCAATAGTGGGTCACGTCACACTCTTTAGCACAGATTGGACGGTATGACCGTGTATAGAGAGACATCCTATTGACCAGGAGAATTTTGACTCCCCATTGTTCGTTTCCAGAAGGAATAACAGAGGAATGGTACAACGCAGAGTTAGAAGAATAGATGCTCCAGAATTGTTTCAGGGGGAATACGAGTATTTAGTAAAATACAGATTTTAGGAGAACTTTTAGAAATGTGCACAATATAATCAGTCCTCGGGTACAATGACTGTGTGTTGTAGATTTCTTAGAATAGTTGTCTCTATATGTGATGATGTTGAAGAGATCTCTGTTTATTAACTGTAGACAGCTGTACAGGAGGAAAGCACAGTAGAATCTCAGCCAGTGCCAAACATAGATCATTTACTCAGCAACATTGGAAGGACCGGCCTGTCCCCCGGAGACGTATCAGGTAACTCTTGCCTGCGCAGACCATGATAACTCGCAGGCTAGCCAAACACATTCAGCTTCTCTTATCCATAGGTTCTTATGAATGCTTCTTGGAACGTATATTCCTGCTTTATGTTCTTTCGATCTTTCTAAACTCCTTATTCTTTCTAGACAGCGAAGGATAATTTCACCCAAAGCTGAAAAAAAATGTGTTTGCGATCAATGTCTGCCATGCTGACCCTCTCCATCAAGTTTAGCTGTGGTCCTGCAATTCAGAGGATCACCCTTTTACCTCTTCTTACGGTCCTCGGTATTCTTAAGGTGGTGCTTAGATGGTTCTTGTTTGTTTCTTTTTGCTAGTTAAAGAAGCACTCCCAGCAATTATAAAAAAAAATTCCCCGATAGTAATGTAGATGAGGTGAAAAGTAGTTTGTTTGTTTTTCATTCCTTAATTCGCGAGTAATCCACTCCATTCCAGTCCTTCCCGCGTGACCGCGCTCACACTTCCATAATCGTACAGCCTCTTATGTGTGGACCGAAAGTCCGTTTCCCTAGGTATTCCTATGAGAGCCACATTGAGTTTTATAGGGATGCATAGAGAAACAAGCTTCCGTGGTCACGTGGGACAACAGAATTACCGGAGCGAAGAACTCGCAAATTAAAGGGGTATTCTGGTTACAACAAGTTACCCGCTATTCTTAGGGTAAGGGGTAACTTGCTGATCGGTGCTGTCTGACAGTTTGGACCCCCACCGTTTACGAGAACGGGGATCCCCAAGTTGCCCATACCCCAAGTTTGAACTGAGCGGCAGGTCGCTCATGCGCACTGCTGCTCTATTCATTCTCTACGACGGCGCCGGAAAAAGCCAAACCCTGCACTCGGCGATCTCCAGCGTTCCCATAGAGAATGAATGGTGTGGCAGTGCGCCTGAGTGACCTGCCGCTCGGTTCAAACTTGGGGTATGGGCAATTTCGGGCTCCCCGTTCTTGTAAACGGTGGGGGTCCGAGCTGTTGGACACCCACCGATCAGCAAGTTACCCCTTACCCTAGGGATAGGGGTAACTTGTTGTAACCGGAATACCCCTATAAGCGCACGGTAGGAAAAGCAACTACACTACCAGTCACCTACTCTGTTACCAAGGGAGAGGGGCTAGATCACGCCATGTTGTCACTTCTCCTGTCACTTTAAACGAGAGAAGTCAATAAGGATTCTCCAGGATTAGATTTAAAAAAAAAGGGGTCATCTTGTCTGGACTGTTTTTGGAATTTCGCCAAAGCCTAATTTCTGTCAGTGGATGAACCGTGGACGAGTGTGGTGCTGTTTCTGGTAAAAATCAGACCCTGGGCAACCTCTTTAACCCGTTAGTGACCGGCCCATAGTCTTTTTACGTCGGTCACTAACGGGCCTTATTCCGATGCCATAGACTTTTTACGTCGCGGCATCGGAATAAGTAAACAGAGCAGGGAGCTGTCAAATCTCCCTGCTCTCAGCTGCCAGAGGTAGCTGAGGGCTGGGGGCGTCCCTGCTCTGCCGGGTGAGATCGATATTAGTATCGATCTCACCCGTTTAACCCCTCAGATGCGGTGCTCAATAGCGAGCACCGCATCTGAGTGGTTTTGGAGAGAGGGCGGGAGCTCCCTCTCATCCCACCGACACCCGGCGATACGATCGCCGAGTGTCTCTGTCTCCAATGGCAGCCGGGGGCCTAATAAAGGCCCCCAGGTCTGCCTGGAGCGAATGCCTGCTAGATCATGCCGGAGGCATGACCTAGCAGATGCCTGTCTGTTTTAAACGGACAGGCAGTAATACACTGCAATACAAAAGTATTGCAGTGTATTATAATAGCGATCGCAGAATCGCATATTGAAGTCCCCTAGTGGGACTAGTAAAAAAAGTAAAAAAAAAGTTTAATAAAGTTAATTGAAAAAAAATGTGAAAAAAAATGAAAAACCCAGCTTTTCCCCTTACAAAATGCTTTACTATTAACCCCTTAGTGACCAGCCCATTTTAGGCCTTAATGACCAAGCTATTTTATTCGTTTTTCTATAGTCGCATTCAAAGAGCTATAACGTTTTTATTTTTTCGTCTACATAGCTGTATGAGGACTTGTTTTTTGCGGGATTAGTTGTGCTTTTTAATGGCACCATTTTTGGGTACATATAATTTTTATATTAACTTTTATTAACCTTTTTGGGGGGGATTATAAAAAAAAACCTGAAATTCCGCCATTGTTCTATGCGTTTTTAAATTGACGCCGTTCACTGTGCGACGTAATTAACATGTTACCTTTATTCTATGGGTCGGTACGATTACGGCGATACCACATATGTGGAGGTTTTTTTATGTTTTACGACTTTTGCACAATAAAAACACTTTTGAACTAAAATTATTTGTTTTTGCATCGTCGCTTTCCAAGAGCCGTAATTTTTTTATTTTTCCATCAATGTAGTGATTTTTTTGGCTTGTTTTCTGCGGGACAAGACGTAGTTTTGAGTGGTACTGTTTTGGGGTACATGGGACTTATTGATTCATTTTTATTATGACTTTTTTGGGGGGCAATGGAAAAAAATTGCAATTTCGCCATAGTTTTTGGCGGTTTTTTTTTACGGTGTTCACTTTGCGGTTTAAATGACATTAACTTTATTAATGGAGTCATTACGGTCGCGGCGATACCACATATGTGTACTTTTTTTTTTTTTTTACACTTTTACTAAATAAAACCACTTTTTATGGAAAAAAATGGTTTTATTTATTTTTTTACTGTACTTTTTATGAATAATCTTTATTTCACTTTGATGACTTATTTTATTAGTCCCACTAGGGGACTTTACTGTGCGATGTTCCGATCGCTGCTATAATGCTCTGGTATACTTCGTATACCAGAGCATTATTGCCTGTCAGTGTAAATCTGACAGGCAATCTGTTAGGACGTGCCTCCGGCGCGTCCTAACAGGCATATGTCCAGGGCAGACCTGGGGGCTTTTATCAGTCCCCCGGCTGCCATGACACCCCATCGGAGACCCGCGATTTCATTCGCGGGCCGCCGATGGGTGAGAGAGGGAGCGCACTCCCTCTGTAAACAAAGTTAAATGCCGCGGTCGCTATTGACGGCGGCATTTAACGGGTTAAACGGCCGCGATCGAAGTAAACTTCGATCGCGGGCGTTGGAGCAGGAGCTCAGCTGTCATCAGACAGCAGAGCCCCGGCTCCTGCCTGCACGGGAGACCCGTGCAGGACTTAGACTAGGCTGACGTGAAAAGGCGTCAGCCTAGCCTAAAGCCCAGTAGTAAATGACGTGAAAAGGCGTATTAGTGGTCACTAAGGGGTTAAAAAAACAAAATAAAGTTAAAAAGTTACACATATTTGGTATCGCCGCGTCCGTAACGACTCCGACTATAAATCTATTACATTATTTAACCCGCACTGTGAACGCCGTAAAAAATTGAATAAAAAACTATGGAAAAATTGCTGTTTTCTGTGAATCCTGACTTTAAAAAAAATGTGATAAAGTGATCAAAAAGTCGCATCTACTCCAAAATGGTACCAATAAAACTACAAGTCTTCCCGCAAAAAAAAGGCCCTCATACAACCGCATCGGCGAAAAAATAAAAACGTTACGGCTCTTCAAATATGGAGACGCAAAAACAAATAATTTTGAAAAAAAAGTGTTTTTACTGTGTAAAAGTAGTAAAACATACAAACTATACAAATTTGGTATCGTTGCAATCGGAACAACCCGCTGAATAAAGTTATTGTGTTATTTATATCACACGGTAAACGGCGTAGATTTAAGACGCGAAAAAGAGTGGCAAAATTTCAGGTTTTTTTTCTCTTTCCCCCCAAATAAAAGTTAATCAATAAATAATATGTCCCCCAAAATGGTGCTATTAAAAAATACAACTTGTCCCGCAAAAAACAAGACCTTATACAGCTATGTCGACGCAAAAATAAAAAGGTTATAGCTCTTGGAACGCGGCGATGGAAAAACTTAAAAAATGGCTCGGTCATTAAGGTTTAAAATAGGCTGGTCATTAAAGGGTTAAGGCTTCCAGAGGGTTTTTGCTATGCGGGTGAACCTTGAGAACTTGGGATATTTGGCTTGTGCAGGAGTTTTGTAAATGTAGTTTTGGGTGGAACTATCCTTTTTATTATCCACAATTGCTTAAAACTATTTTAGTTGATTCCGGCTCTATATTGTCTGCACAGCAGTTCTAGGTTATGATATAGAATTACACGTTCTCGATTACGGATGTTCCTGTAATAAAGTAGTGAAGATGTATGCTATGAATTTTAATGTGCAAATGCTGCAGGGTGTATTGTATCGCATGGTTTCAAAAAAATAGATCCAAAGCAGTGTTGCACAGCTGAAAAAAGATTGACAATTCCTCAGAAAAGCCTTAGAGTAAAAATGGAGAACCCTCTGCTTCACCTGGACTAGGTCATCTACAACAGGTTTGGACTTTGTTTGCCAAAAATAGTCTTAGCCAATAGATTAGTTGCTAAACTGTAAGGCACAGAGGGCGCCCCTAGTGTACTAACTGGTTGCCCATATGTTACTGCCATTGGTATGTTGTAGCGGGATTAGTTCTAGGACATGTTTGTAACGTACAAAACCCACTTCATTGCATATATATTGTATACCGTGTTTTTCCGTGACATTGTTACTCATTTGAAAATTTTAATAAAACATCTTAAAAAAAAACAAAAAAAAAAACACTTCATCCCCTTGAATCGAAGAACTCAACAACTGATTAACCTGTCGGCTAGTATGGCTACTAAATTATTTTATATCTAAGCTGAAGATCGAGATACATCTTAAGATCTCTACAGACTTAAAAAGTTCTGTCATGTTTTGAAGGATTAGAGTTTCCCATCTGGTTTAATCTAAAAAGGACTTAATTCAGATCTGATTGAGGATTTTAACCCAAAATCTGAAAGTGACCACATAGTGAAAAATAAGAAGTTAGAGCAACTATGTCCGTTACTTAGAGATATTGGCGTTTTTTCTGTTGTCTTGAGGCGTTCATTTTTGCTAAATGAGCAGGAAGTGCCGCCATATTGGTTGCC